>NW_015507346.1:9452-80971 GCF_001515645.1 Sinocyclocheilus grahami | reverse complement strand
TCATCTGACAGACGGACGGGTGCTAAGCCAAAGGTAAGCATTATACATGTACTTTTATTCATCATTTTGTCAATCTAATGTTACATTTTACATTAAATGTATTAATTATTAAATATTAATTAATTTTTAATTTCCCCTTTTTGTAATTTGTATATCTCCCTGTTGGTTAATTTGTGTGTGTGGTGGTCCAAGTGACAGGTACATTTATGTTGATCCCTTTTAGTTGCTTAAATTAGTGACTAAAACACGTAACTTTACAATAATGTAAGATTTTCAAAACTTTATCTTGTGTGAAGTGTTTGTTCTTGTAATAAAATAGACTTTGTCGTGTTCGGATGCTCACGTGAGCCCGTGAAATTAGGCTGCTAAAAATTCAAAATAATTTTTAAAAACACTCTTTGAAACGATTCACTAAACACTAAATATCAGTATGGCAGTATTTTCTGATCATATGTTCACCACAGAGGCCAAAATGAGCATGGTGAAGCTTTATTTATATTTATAGTAATCGTTATTCGTTTATATTTCAATTGTGTTTCAGGGCAGTTCGTGAAGACAGAGAAACATAAGAGATGTTGTGACAGCCTGCACAGTTCCAGTTCCATCTAACACCAGACTCTCTACTGTGTATGGATGCCTTTTTGGAGCCAGGGACCTCTTGCAGGGGAGAAGACTTTCCAAGGACCCCTTCATATCATAATTACAACCTGTTTAAGGCTCACGTTAATGTGGGTGGGAGTATAATAAACATAATATGATTGTTTTATTGGTGCAAATGTTCCCCATTTTATATGAACTGTTTAATAATATAACATTTACCATATTTTCCGGAAAGTTCAGCACCAGATTCAGTTTCATCAGTGTATAAAACACACTTTACTATAGAGTGGGGGAACTATGACGTCAGAACCCGGAAGAGTAATTCGCTGTGGGTTCCTTCCAGATTTTCCTATGGGGTTTTATAATGGGGGTTTTCAATTTATGAGTAAAATAAAGCCTGTGGTAAACATAACTTGAGATACGTTTATGTTTTTAATTGTTTATGTTTTGCTTAGTCTTGATGGGACCCCTCCAAAGTAACTTTGGAATAATTCAGCACATCTCAGAAGATTAAAAAACATGTCTTGTAGTCTGGAAAATACAGTATTACAAATTATTTTGCGGAACCCTTGGCTTTGGGTCATGGACTCCAGTTTGAAAACCCCTGCACTAGCATATTTTGTTCTTATTATTGTGCATGCATATATTATTTGGGTACATGAACACTTGATTATTGCATGAGTAAAGAATATCATCTTTAAGAATGTTACGTTAATTGCAGTTGCAAAAAGTTTTTTTTTTTCCCCAGTTCAGCTCCAACAGGTGAACATAATGTATGAACACAACTAATCTTAAATTATTTGTTAATTGTTATCCACTGTTCAGTAAGTGAAGTTTCTTTTGTTTTCATGTTTTTTGTACAAATACACTGAATCTGTAATTTGATTTACCTGTACAAATAAAAATTACATTGAAAAAAACATGAGTTTTAATTGAATGCAGAATTGAGTGTTTATTTCGTCCAGAAACAGTATAAATGACGTATAAATGTATAAATGACCATATAAGACGTTGAAAACACATCCAACAATGACCACATCTGAACTAAATTTTTACCTCTTAAAGACGTCCTGTGGACGTCAATATTGGACGTCCAAAAGACGTCATAAAAACTTTAATTCTGGCTCTTCAGGGGACGTCATTTCAACGTCCGAAAAAGACGTTGAAATTAAGTTGTTTCAACGTACCTTTGCTCAGTGGGTTGGAAAGGCACCTCTCCAAACTGTCCACCTCAAGCCAATAACTGTTCCTCACCTCTGTCACTTTTACAGTTTCCTGTGCCACCACCAACTTTGACTTAATATCCAAGAGTGAGTAGGTCCCATATGAAGCATTATGACCTGGGCAGTCATATCTGCAGTCTCCTGCCACAATTAGTGGCTCATCATCATATAAAGTGCTCAGTACAGCCTCATTGTGTACTGTCCAGGCATTGTTGACCTCTGGGATGACGTAGGCCTTCTGTATGTTGAACCACTGTCTTTTGATATGGTTGTCAGGCCAATGGTGTCGCATACCTCAATGAATGGACTGCACTCGTTTCCAGTGACAAACACAGCAGCAGGGACAGAAACATTGCATTCCATTATTCCTCCAACTAATGGCTGAGAATGCCACATATAATTATGGCCATCAATGCATTCTGTGGTTATCCTAAGACCAAATCGACATTCAAAGACTCTTGGTGGCCTCACCAGACATCTGCCACAACCCTCCCAATGGCACACACAAAAGAGCTTCAGCAGTTCTCCTGTAGAGATGATACTTTTTCTATCTTGTAAGATATATGGTTCCTCATTCTCAATATGAATGTGTCAGTGATATTGAGAATGAGGAACCATATATCTATTTTGTATTTTATTATTATATTTTTAATATTCAAGTTAGTCTTTACCTTTTGTATGTGTTTAATTGTATTGGTTTATTATCTTTTTTATTTTATATTTAAACTCATTCACATACACTCACTAGTTGCTAGTAACAGATAAACTCAAAATAGCTGTCACCTTGTTGACCAATAGAGGGCCCCATTGCTATTTTCAAGGGAATTGCGGGCTGATAAAACAGGCGAACAAAATTAAGTCAAAACAACTAAAATAGCTAAGGAGTGAACGGCCATTGAACAAGAAGAAGTCAGGACAACTAAAGTTGGTTTCAAACTTCATTGCACGGAATGCAAAATGATAAAAAGATAATGGTGTAGATTCAGAAGATTATAGAATTGGGGATAACGTTTGGCGATTATCCAACACACAGAGTCCGGACTGGTAAGCGTGGAGACACGGTAAGAAATATTTACTTTGTTGTTCTCATCGGCTTTGATCTCTCGCGGTCTAAAGAATCAAATGCATGTTGTGAAATGACAAACGAGTATTTATACTTGTGGTTTATTTTAATTTGTGACAGTCATTTTGGCAACATTCTGTATAGCCTATGATAGAAATTTTGAGGCAGTGGTGGGATTGTGTCTGAATGTATTTCGGGATGGGAGGAGGGGCAACAGGTGAACAGTTCTGCTGTTTGGAATGAGAAGTGTTCATTGGGAGAAAGGTACTCATATAGAAATTTAATGAAAACTGCTTTTTTATTGGGGACATACTGGATGTCTTAGTATGTTTAGGCTTTTTTGGGGTTGCTAAATACCATATATGTCTCTTCATTACCTGACTGGCATGCTTTAGAGCACTTTCCCTGCGGCGGACTGATGTGTTACTGTTGTCACAGAATGTCGGGCGGTCGGTAGAGCACGCGTTATAGCCAGAGAAATTAAAAACAGACGGAGCAGCTTCAGGCTTAAGTTTGTTGGTGCGGCGAATGACTAAATTGGCTGACTCAAAAGTTTTCTCCTGAATGTAATCTTCCTCCAAAAAATGTTCACTGCATACTCTGGCCTCAGCGCCCATTGGAGGCTTCTTCCTTTTCAATGCCGCTAGCCAGTGAATCAGTACTGTTCTCCATTTTAGTGGAAGTTTATGGAAATTAACTCATTTGCCCTTTGCTTTAACGCTGTAAAAATCACTTTTACAACCAGGAGCAATACAGTAGTGCCCCCCCTTCTGTCTTCTGATGTGGCTTGTGGTATTTGGCTTTCTAGTCTCCATCGGTCAGTCCGTTACTTCTACTGTATCTGTTTACCTTAGGCAACGGAACCAACCCCGTGACGTCACACACTGTGGTATTCCAAGATGGCGGCGCCCTTGCTCCAAAAGCTATAGCAAAACATCCCCTTTTCTTTAAAATGGTTTCATTAATCGTGTTTGTTTTATATTTTTTTTATTTAAGTGGAAATCAGTTTACAAAATAATGTAAACTTGACTGACTGCTTCACTTCCACTTTAAGATATTGACAGCGGGGCTGGTGGTCACAACCTCCAGTATTCTAATTGAAAAGATTTTTGACATTTTTTCTTCAATTACTTTTGCGTTGTTCTTCTTCTTAATTTCATCGACTAACTCGAGCCTCTCCTTTTCCAATGTGTCCTGATTTTCCCCAACAGGTTGCGGAGGGAGATAATTCACTTCCACTTTCTTTGGTCTTTTCACATTTTTAGCTGGTGCTACATCGGTCGGTAGCGTCCTCTTCAATGTGTTTACTTCTAATTCTGGATATGTATATTTTTGTGATTTCAGCTTGGCACGGAAATTGTGCATTTTGTACTTGAGGCGTTGTTGCCAGCCATACATGCCTACAAAGGACCTAGGCTCCTTAAGGCATGGAGACTTTTTAACAAGGGCTTCAGCCACTGAAGATATTTGCATACTTGAAGGGTAGGCCATGTAAGAAAATATAGCATTGGCAAGGTCTTGCATTATTGCAGATTTAACACTTGCATCATGGAAATGTGCTCCAGAGGCATGAAATGACTTGTTAGCCTCTGCAAGGATAAGTTCAATGTCACGGGAAAACATTGGCACTTGAAACGGCACTGGCCATTGAGCAGAACAACATGACTCAGGGAGAAGAACGGTGTCTTGTGAACTTGACAGTTCAACGTCATCTGCAAGAGAGGTGTACCCTTCACCATCATCCTCCAAGGTACTCTGTGTAGAGGACAGTCCTGATTCATCTAGTGGATGCAAGTCAAGGGTTAGCAAGGGCTCCTTTCTTACCAATTTCACAGTGGCCTTGTCTTCCAGGTTGGCAGTTGAAGTTAGAGTGAAAAATTGGTTCCCAAAGTCTTTGTCCTCAGAGTAGTCCAAATTCACCATGTACCTGGAATGTCTGAATGATTTCTGAAACAAGATCTTCCACCTTATTAGGAAATCCTGATGGAAGTGTCAACTTTCGGATATTGTTTTTTTCTATGATGACTCGCAACTGGACTGGCATTTTCCTTGTATTTGTTGTCTTCAGCTGTAGGAAGACAGAAAAAGATGAGATTGCATTTTTGTAAAAATTCAATAAGTATACTTGGCATGATTGATAAGGCATGAATAATACACATGATTGATAAGGCATGCATAATTAAACTGAAGTGTAAAACCTACTCTGATATGTAAATGAAGTGTACACAACAACACAATAGTCAACACAATATTGTGTGTCCAACACAATAGTCAGTGCCTAAAATGGTGACTTTGTTTGTCATGCTCACAACTGCTGCCCTGGGAAACTTCTTTACAAATTACTCCTTAATGCTGTCCTTTAGAACCTCCACTGCCACTTGAGTCATTCTTGACATAGAGAGTTTTGGCCTTACAATGTTAGCATCATGGATGTGATATGCAATCATTGATTGGTGTTTTCTTGCCATTGTCTTGAGAATGTTTCTGAATGACCCCAGTCTGCCTCACAATCCTTTCAAAAAATCGGTGTTTGGATTCGAATCGCATGGTCCAGAGAAACACAAGTGGTCCAAAAGCAGTTGTAAGCCAAGGATAATGCTCCAGGAAGTGATGTTTCGGTTTCAATTTCTCCTCTGGGAACACATCCAAATACCTATAACGGTGTTCACTAATCTTGCTTTCCATGTATCCTAGTGTCTCATCTGTGTAAACAGGAGCCATGACAAGCTCAACAATATCTTTCAAGGTCACCAAAACCTGCCATGCTGTGTCCTCTTCTGGCACTTTGTTGCCAATCATAAAAGGTAGCATCCATAACAAGCACCAGTTTTCATGTGCATTGCCTCCTATACTTTTACGTGATGCAAAAGTCAGGGGAATAGCTTGTGGACAGTTGACTTTGTCATTCCATTTGTAGGGAAATCGATGGATTGAAGAGTTAAGTTCAAGTAGAGAGAAGTATTTCTTCTTTATAAACACATCAAGACACAGTGCCAGTTCAAAAGGTACAATCCCTTCAAGGCAAGGCAAGGCAAGTTTATTTATATAGCACATTTCATACACAATGGTAATTCAAAGTGCTTTACATAAAAGAAAAGATAAAAATAAAAATAATCACAACAATAAAACAAGGAATTTAAACACTTTGAAAATGATTTAAAAAACTGATTTAAAGAGGTTTAAAGGAATTTAAGAAAACGATTTTACATAAAATATAGTGCAATCAGTTCGGACATCGCACAGTGCTCACTCAATAAATGCACAGCTAAACAGATGAGTTTTGAGTCTGCAAAGTTAGGAGGGGCTGTTTCATTGAGGACCATTGCACTGCAGCTGTCTTCTAGCCATGTTTCGTTTAGAAACATAAAATCCAGGTTGTTTGTGGTTAAGTCATTGATTAGAATTTTTTTTTTAATGTTTAAAAATGCTAACTTGATGGCATTGCATTTTGTCTCAACAGCAATATTAGTTTGATGCATTTATCATCCGGTCATGGTTGTATTTCTCTATTAGTGCTACTGGATCTTAGCGCTGCGCTTGATACTATCGACCACAACATTATTTTGAGTAGACTACAAATCAAATACAGTCATCAAATCATAGCAGTGAATGACAAGATATCATATCGATCACAAGTACAGTATGGAGTGCCACAAGGCTCAGTACTAGGACTGTTGCTTTTCAGACTTTGCCTGTTACCCTTGGGAGATATCATCAAGAAACATGGTGTCAGCTTTCACTGTTGTGCTGATGATACTCAGCTCTATATTTCTTCACAACCCACACAAATTCGCAAAACTAACGGAATGCATAGCTGATATAAAAAACTGGATGACTAGTAATTTCCTTCTGCTAAATTCTGAAAAAAAACAGAGGTTATTATTAGACCAAAAACCCCTGCATGTAATAACCTAAAACACTGTCTAGCACTTGATGGCTGCTCTGTTAATTCTTCGTCATCAGTTAGGAACCTAGGTGTGTTATTTGATAGCAATCTTTCCTTTGAAAACCATGTTTCTTGCATTTGGAAAACCCCATTTTTCCATCTTAAAAATATATCTAAATTACATCCTATGCTCTTAATTTCAAATGCAGAAACGTTAATTCATGCGTTTATGACCTCAAGGTTAGATTATTCTAATGCTTTATTGGGTGGTTGCTCTGCGCGCTTAATAAACAAACTCCAGCTGGTCCAAAATGCAGCAGCTAGAGTTCTTACTAGAACCAGGAATTACGACCTTATTAGCCCGGTTCTGTCAACTCTGCACTGGCTCCCTATTGAACAACGAATACATTTTAAAATCTTGCTACTTAATTATAAAGCCCTGATTGGTTTAGCTCCTCAATGCTTGGGCGACCTCATATTGCATTATAGAACAGGTTCAAAAAAATGCTTTAATAATCCAATTGAGCAAACAATCCAAAAGGCAGGCAAGCAAACACAACTTAACTAGAAATTAGAACAAACGAAACATGTGACTGAAGATAAACAAACTAAAAGTCCATGAAAATGGGCATATAAGACAGACCATATAATTGTGACAGCATCCTGTTTGCAGACTTATAATATTTCCACACAAACTAGATTTTGGGGAAATGATTGCAATGCAGTTTGTGTGCAATTCCAGAATAAAGATTAGCCAAAATAAAACTTAAAAAAATTTTTTTGAATATTTAGAAAATTTCAAAAGATTTATGGTTGATCGACCAGTGCATCTCTAGAACCTGAAACTTTCACACACTGCTGATTTAAAACAACTCTTGCGTTCCATCTGAACTCACCATTGTTGTTTTGTGTTGCTGCTCAAATCGTCTCATCATCTGCTCTTTCCTGTTGTGGCGGTTAGCGGTGCATTATGGTACATGCCCCCTACTGGATTGATCACCTGTGATTGACCGAACCACGGCATCCGTAACGTGACGGTTCAGGACAAGTACATGAACCGTTACATCCCTAGCACTAAGGCATTTGGTTGAATGTTCAGAATCTTGATTCTTGTGTATAGACATTTGTAAATATTTAAAAATACAGATCTGTGCTCTGTTAATTATTTAAAAGTAATTGGGGGGAAAAGAAGAAGAAGAAGAAAGTATCAACATTTTTAGTTGTCACTGTTTTGGTTCTTTATTTAACTCACACAACTGCATAATATTTGTACATAAAAGTTTGACAGTTTATTTAATCAGTTTTACTGTGTGTGTGTGTGCGTGTGTGTGTGTGTGTGTGTGATCTTGATCAATGTATGATCAACTTTAAAAAATGATGAAAACAATTATTAAATAATAATAATATGCTATTCAAGTCTTAAAATATGTTTTTCCCATCATATGTTTCTTTGTATTTTGGTCAGGCTTAAGCAGGATGATATAACATTTAGGTGCAAATATGCAGAATAGTAAACCAAAGCTTGAGGCTAAAATGGCAAATATCTCCACAGCTACAGTAAATTTTCCAGGAGAACTGACATAAGCTGGTATAAATGTGATCCATACAGCACAGAATATCAGCATACTGAATGTGATGAATTTGGCTTCATTGAAGTTATCAGGCAGTGTGCGAGCCAGAAAAGCTAAAATGAAGCACAAGACAGCCAGTAGGCCAATATAACCCAGAACAGCCCAGAAACTTACAGTAGAGCCCAGACTGCACTCAAGAATGATCTTTTCCTTAAAATAGTTCATATTTTTGTATGGAAATGGAGGTGATATTGTTAGCCATAGCACACATATAAGAACCTGTATAAGTGTAAAGGCAAGAACACTGAGTCGTTGTTGTGCAGGTCCAAACCATTTCATGACATTACTTCCTGGAAGTGTAGCCTTGAAGGCCATTAACACCACTATTGTTTTCCCCAGAACACAGGAGATACAGAGGACAAAAGTGATCCCAAATGCTGTGTGACGCAACATACATGACCACTCATTGGGCTGACCAATGAAAGTAAGTGAACAGAGAAAACACAGAGTCAGTGAGAAGAGCAGCAGGAAACTCAGCTCTGAGTTGTTGGCTTTTACTATGGGGGTGTCCCTCATTCTGTAAAACAGGATGGCCACCAGCACAGTTAATCCTGACAAAAGTGATCCCAAATGCTGTGTGACGCAACATACATGACCACTCATTGGGCTGACCAATGAAAGTAAGTGAACAGAGAAAACACAGAGTCAGTGAGAAGAGCAGCAGGAAACTCAGCTCTGAGTTGTTGGCTTTTACTATGGGGGTGTCCCTCATTCTGTAAAACAGGATGGCCACCAGCACAGTTAATCCTGCTCCAAAGAGTGAGAAAAAGACTAGCACTATACCCATAACTTCTGTGAATGACAGAAACTCTTCAGCCTTTAACACACATTTATTTTTTTCAGCATTAGACCAGTATTCCCCTGGACACTGCTTGCAATTATTTGAATCTGGAAAGGAAGATGCAATCACTAGTTGGAGACAAAAGGGGGGAAAAATAACATGAATGAGCTGGACTGTCAGACGGCCTGTGAGATTACCTGTCTCATTACTGATTTCGCCTTCTGCACATGGAATACAGTCATAACAGCAGACAGGTCTTCCTTTTTGTGCAGCCTTCCTAGTGCCTGGAAGACAGCTTTCACTGCAAACAGAGTTTGGCTTCTACAAGTAAAAATACACAGTTATTTATAGACTCTAAAGAATACAAGTTAATATTTTAGTACAGAATAGTGTATACTTGGACCATGTAGTATGTGAGGTTTGTCATTTTTATTTTATTTTTTTATTTGTGTGCGTGTGTGTACTTAAGAATAAAGCAAGGTTTGGAAAGTGTTGTTATATAAATTTGCACAATATTGCTCAACTTATCATTTATTCATCATTTTGCTCAAAACTCATTCATGAACACTGCTCTTCTGACCACTTGATAAAACCTGCATTATTTGACTTTACTGGAAATGTCATCCTGAAAATGTATCAACTTAGAGATAATGGCTATTTTAGCCACCAGGAATTAATACATTGACGGTTATCTGTATTTTTCACAGTGTTGACTCACCCATAATGTTTCTTCTTTCAGACCAACTTGCACTCATAATGGTGCACCACATTTTCTCTGCTAATTTATTGTTATTATTATTTTTTTTACTTTAGGGCTTTCATAAAGGTCAATTCAAGTAGTTACTTTTTTATTAATGTTTCCTCAATTTAAACAATGCCATTTACAAATAGTTTATTTACCTCCAGTTGTCCTCTAGCCCAGATTATGTTTTCAGTGTTGAGCACAAAGCGCTGGTCAGGGGGCAGTGAGGCATCATAGTATCCCACTGATTTAAATTGTAATGATCCATCAGAGTCCTGCTGCCAGTTCACAACTTCATATTGGGCTACTGCGGCACCAGTTCTGTCAAACCACACACGATCTCCGAACTTCACGGTAAAATTTACTTTTTTCAGTGCCTCAACCACCTAATATAAAAAAGACAGTTCTGGTACATTATCATTGATATATTTTAAAACATTTTTCACCAAAACTACTGTTACACCTTTCTCTTCCTTTCTATTGATTTGATTTGTATCTTTTACCTGCTGTGGTTTTATTGTCAGGCCTTTCTCACAACCTTCTTGTTCTTTGCACTTTAGTAGACTGTGTAGTGAATGAGCCACAGCATAAACTGCTTTGTAGACGTGACTTGAATATCTTTGTTCAGGCACATCTTCATTGTAGTTTTTCAGTGCAAGTAGATCTTGATATCTGCTGCAATTTATTGTATATTGAGAGGGATCCCCCTTAATCTGTGAGCATGGAAAAGCTGTGTCCCAAAATGCTTTTACAACATAATTGGAAAACCCTTCCAAGTTGATTTTTCTCAATGCAATCCCCAGTGACCCTCCCATCACCTGAAAACTCTTTGGTGTAATCAAACTCGTTGACGTTATCCATCCTTCCACTCCAATTATTTGGAGGCCTGTAATATTCAGAATATTTAACTGATCAATAAGTAAGCCCATCTCAATAAATGAAACAAATGCAACAATCACTTTTGCTGTGCCTTTTTTTATTGTATCTACCACTTTTTTGAGTTTTTCTGGCTCTGTTCGATAGAATTTCACAGAGTACTCTACACAAATCCCCTCTTTCTGTGCTGTATTCAGAAATATGGTCATTCCATAGTTTCCATAGTCATTGTCACTGTTTACAGCTCCCACCCAAGACCAGCCTAAGTGCTTGACAATGTATGCAAGTGCTCTGCTCTGGTGGTAATCACTAGAAATAGTCCTGAAGAATGAGGGGTGATCTTTCCTATTACTGAGACATTCACATGAGGCTGTGTGACTTATCTGAGAGAAAAAAAGTGAAAACAAACAATCAAATACTCATCTGTATGTCAGAATGACATCAGTATCATTATGTCAGCTCTTTTTTTATTGCTCTTTACCACTGGAATTTTAAAAGGTCCTGTAGTTCTGGACAGAATCACTGTGGCAGAAGACTCCGTTTCTCCTATGATAGCATGTATAGAAGACTGTCCATTGCATGTCTCCCCTGCTGCAAACTCTGGACCATTCATCAGTCCCATAGTTGCACTCATAGAAGACATTCTTGAACTACAGGTATCATAGATTTGGTAACCAATAGAAACATTTGGGAGCAACATTTCACTTCTATTTATCTCTTCAATGGCAAATATCATTATTTGAGCCAGCCGGAAATCTGGTAGATTCACACTGTGAAAATATTAAACCATTATGATAAATAGCAAATACATAAATAAATTATAGCATAAGGATAGTTTTAGATTTCCATAAAAAAAAAAATATATATATATATATATATATATATATATAATCACATATTTCTGCTTTGAAAGATGATTTTCCAAATATATTTGTAGTTCATTGTAATAAAATGAAATTTTAGATATGATGCATTACATTGTGTTACATATTATACTTACTGTGCTTATGCATAATATATATATATACTCTAATGTTTCTCAATATTTGCAATGTAACAAACCTGGAGCATAAGAGAGGCTGAGGTTTTTGTGTAAACTCAAATGAAGGTAATGTTTCTTTACTGTGCATTGCAAAAATTCCTCCAATAGTTGCTTCACCATCCTTGGAAAGTAGCGGGTACTTCGGATCTCCCATCATTTGGCAAAGTGTTTTTTCTGCCTTTGTATGAAAGTGATTGAAAAATGTGAGTGTGTAAAGTAAGAGAAGCATCCCAAAGATTGTTCAGCTGTGACTGATGCAAATGATCTGATAAATAATTTTCATATATATGATATATATATAGAGAGAGAGAGATAATAAGGATGAATGATTGAGAACATATGACCTCATTGGGCAGGGCATGAGACAGATTAATCAAGAAAGCAATAGACTCAATCTAAATAGAGTGCATCATATTTATTTATTTATTTACATTAAAAAAGACCCACAACCCCACATCTACATTAAACCGTTTGTAATAAAGCATTTTAATGCTTGCACACTTGTTTGATTGTTAATGACACTACCAGTATGCAATTTTAAAAAGAAAAAACGATCGAAAATTGGTTAAAAAGGGAAAACTTTATGAATGAAATTTACTTAACAAATGTTATATCAACAAGCTCTTGTGAATTTCACTGTGTTCTAAAGTTCAAGTCTGTTGAACTCTGACCTGTGAATTTGGTTTCGTAGGTTTGCAGCATTGCAGAAAATTGGACTAGATTGCATATCCACACGTTTGTATTTATTATTTCTTAATTGTTATACATTGAATAAAAAAAAAAGATGCCAGAGAGTGGGACATCATATTGTGGCCATTGCTGTGTCAAAATATATATTGCATGCTCAAAGAGCATGGCTTTATGCCCAAAGTATACCCCAGTTTTTACACTAGGGTATGTGTATAGTGCACATAAACTTTGTCAGCAGCATAAATGCATGCTGTACCTGCACTGTCCATTTTTTTCTAAGCATGCATGTTGCGTGCATTCAGCTTGTACCTTTTTGCACTAAGTTGGTGTACAAGGTAGCAAAAACTACAACAAACTACTGGAGACTGCAAAAAACAGTAGGTGCCCACATTGATGAGCACTTGAGTGAAAAGTTGGGAGACACCCACAATTTTAGTTTAAAAGTTCAAAGACATTTTCATTGGCCATAACTTTTGGAGAGAAATAAGTGCAGACACTGGACCAACATAACCTGTATTGACCGCTTGTGTCTGTCAAGTGGCATTTACATTGAAAGTAGTGTTAATTTCGTTAATGAAAAGTATGACGAAAAAAATTTGTTGACAAGCTTTTTTCCCATGACGGCAGGGCCGGCCCAAGCCTTTATGAGGCCCTAAGCAGAATTTTACATGGGGGCCCCTCAGTGCCGCCAATACAACTGATTATTGTCAATGCTTGATTATTCGCACACCCATTATCGATTTTATTTGGTGTAGCTGTGATGATTACATCATACCAATGTCTGCCTGTTATGTTTTACCCTTGTACGATTTTTAATTGTAACAGTAGTAAACCCACAAGAGTGGTCAGGTGTTAATTTGCACTTTAACATTCAAAGTCTTACAGTATTAAGCGGCACACTTAATGTGGTGTACTGAAAATTAGTTAAATAAACCAGATGACAATGCATTTACGGAACAGAATGTTATTTTAGCAACATCAATTATTAAACACACATCTAAAACAACAACGCTTAATCTATAACTAGCTAATTGAGGCATAATGATATTGGAATATAGCAAGACCCCAAAGGTAGGCTAAGGTAAATAATGTTAAGCTGTTATCAGTACCAAATTTATGAAACAGAAGCTTATTTTTATTACAAAAATATATACACAGGAAAGTTATTTTTATACAGAAGACAAAAACTTTAATCAAAAACTAGCTAAATGAAATATTGTAATATTCCTATATTATGATGTCAAGGCTATACGGATGTTTATCAAACATGAACTTCCCTAAAACAAGAAGATACCCTACCTAGGCTATGCTAATTAACTAGTCAGCCAGGCCCCCTCCCCCCCCAGGTTCAATTTGTCCCCCCTCCACCCCCGAAATGCGATCGATTTTATCCCTTTGACGCACCGCACTTTGGCTCGCGCTGAGCCAGAGAAAGACGCGCTCGGTTATTTTTATATTTTAAAACTGTTTAGTGTTTTCAACCGCTTTATTTAATTTATTTTAAGATTTCAGACATTTAAATAGACATTGCAATTAAGTACTAGCAAAAAAAATTATAGTTTGTTAAATACACACTGATTTCTATGGAAAGCGTCAATAATAAACCTTTCAATTAAAATTTGACGTCATGTTTTATTCTTTTCAACCATAAATTTTACTCTGTTTTCTCCCAGTTCACTGGCCACTTACTTTCATGTATTTCGGGAGAATTGGGCTGTATCATATAGTTCATGATGTAGGCTAGTTAACAACCTAAAAACTAAATAAAAGTCATACATCTGTCATACTAAATATACTCAATCATACAATCATACTTTAATATTGCTTTTTTCATGTACGCTTGGGGGCTCCCTGGTGGCCACGGGGACCCTAAGCAGCCGCTTAGTTCGCTTATGCCACTTAGGCCGGCTCTGCATGACGGGACTATGACAAAAAAACAATAAGGTCAATAAACGATAACTGTGACTACATCAACATGACAAGACTAAAATGTATTTAAAAAAATAAAAGCTATACCATTTTTTTTTGTTGTTGTTGAAAAAAAAGGAGACAAAACATTATTCCAGACTGCTGTACACACCTCAGCCACACAAGCTCATGTGTGCAGTTGCCAGATATCAAGAGTTCAAATCTACAAATCAGAGCTTCTCTGTTAAAAGGATACATTTTCTGCCTAGTGTTTTGCTTATTTTTTGCAATTTGGGAACCATGTGCACACACTCGTTCTTCATTGCAGAAGCACCAGCGATGATCTTAAAACAGTACATTACTATTACATACTGTACAAATACAGTACGCTCGTAAATGACACAGTATGTCAAATATTATGTAGAAAATTAAACTTCATAGAGTTCATAGAGCAGGAGCTGGTGATGAAAATTTCAACAATACGTTTTATTGGAGTATACTGTATAAGAAAGTGTATTGAAGTTTAGAGGAAAAATAAATTTCAAGTGCATTAATTCACACAGTATATATTATAGCCTAAATACATTTAAAATACATTAACAAATGTAATTTTGGATAACACACTTAAGTTGAAATTAAAATCAATTATTTTACATGTGATTTAGTATATTGGTAAATATATCAAAATAAGTGTACTTATTTAAAACACTATACAATTATAATTATGTAAAATGTATGTATAAGTAATACTTAATTAGACATTATTATACAGTGCATTTTTAAAAAGTGCACTTAAGTATGTTAAGAAATATTGTCATTAAAGTGTACTCTCTTTAGGTACACTTAAGTTGTCTTTCATTTAAATTATATTATATTATCTGCAAGTACGCTTTTAAAAAAGTATACTTTTAAGATTCTAAGTACACAAAAAGTACACTTTTAATACAATTAAGCACACTTCTTTTTCACAAGGGCATTAAAAGCATGTATTATAAGTGCACAATCTAGTTTTTCTCAGAAAAGTGCCTTGAACTTTTTGACATTAATTGGTTGTCCAAAAGGAAGCAACACTGGCCCAAGTTTTTTTTAAAAAGTTTGAAAGAGATGGAACAACAACAACAAAGTTCTGGAAGGTGCAAGAACAATGCCTGCATTTATGAGTGTTTGTGTGAACAGATTAAGACATAACCATAATTCTAGTTTTAAAAAATCAAAGACATTTTTAGCAGTCATAACTTGGAGGGAAATAGTGCAGACACTAGAGAAACATGAAACTTTCTAGTGCATATGTGTTTGCACATGTTATCAAATGCAGTATACTTTGAAAGGCTATGCCTATTTACCTGTATGTGTAAGCTGATCGTTCATGCCAAAATTGAAGTATATTTTGAGCTTAAAACATCACCACAAGATTTACTTAACCTGGAAGTCTTAGCGCAAAATGAATTGCGAGACGTGAATTCAGATACACATGTTATTGCACCTGACGATTCTACTGCTGATTACCAGGCAAACACGGTAAAAGTGTTAATGTTAGTATATATATATTTTTTTGG
Organism: Sinocyclocheilus grahami; assembly: GCF_001515645.1. NCBI lineage: Eukaryota > Metazoa > Chordata > Actinopteri > Cypriniformes > Cyprinidae > Sinocyclocheilus > Sinocyclocheilus grahami. The sequence continues at coordinate 64,973 of NW_015507346.1, read as the reverse complement.
TTTTTGATGTCCATAGTAATGGTGTGTGTAAAACTGTGTTTTCTTTGTTTCTGTTTGTGTTTAGTTTTCACGGTGTTCCATATTAATAAATATAACGTATGGACGTCAGTGCTTTGGATGTGTTGACTGTTTAATGACCAGCGAGTAGTTACAGTGAAAACGTGGCCTAATTCCGTTCTACTGAAGTCTGCGTTGGCGGTGGTCCTCCGGTTTCAGTGCGCGGCTTGCCGCTTCTGGGTCTCTGCACGCGGTTTGGGTGCTTGTGGTGAAAGAGGCTGTTGTCTTCAGTGCACGACTCTGCTACGCTACTCCTGTGACTTTGGGTGCTGTTCGGCAGCCCTTGCCGTGTTGGTTGCTGCAAGTTTCAGCGTGCAATTCTGCATCTTCCTCCTGTGGTGGACTCTCGCGGGTTTGGCGTTATAATACAATGCCGGTGGAGGATTTTCTCACGCAGCTTTGATCCATCTGTGACTCAACAGCAGTCCATCGTCGACCCACGCTAGCCCTAGGACTGTTCTTGTGTCTTGCCCACCATATACCTGTCTGCCTCTGTTTAACCCTGCCTGCTTCATGACCACGTCTCTGTCTTCTCCACAATAAAGCCTTGCAGATGGATCCGCACGTCTCACGTCTCGTCAGTTCCGTAACAGGTGGAAAGAGTAATGAAAATTTTTACTTAAGTACAAGTACTGTTACATTGCTGAAATAATACTCAATTACAAATAAACGTACTGGTGTCAAAACAGTACGTAAGTAAAAGTGCAAAGTACTCCACTCAAAGACTACACAGAGTATTAGTATTACTAGTTACTTTTTAGCCAGAGATAATTAATGAATTACCAAAAAATATTCATATCAAAGATCTATGTGGATAATAGCTACTTTGAGCAAAACCCACTTTTATATTATTGACAAATTATGTAAAACTGGTGGTCACGATACAGAAATGTCTAACTTCAATACCTTGAAAAAAATCTATTTGAAAGTACCCGTGAACTGGAAGTTGCAACTGACTTTAGTGTTGTGGTGTATTTCCAATTGAAATATTAAATAAAGGGCACAGGGTTTTATTGTGGTGCACCTCCACTCCACCTCTTGCTCATAGCAGAGTCATGGTTGGATAGGAGTGGTTAAGAATATCTGCTTGTTACGTCTGACATAATGCTTTACTGCTTCTGGGTCCTAACCCTCTGCCAGACGCCCCAGGAAAACACCAAACTGCTAATATACACCCACGATGTCATGTAATACTGAAAATTATAACCCCTTTATCTCCATACTGAAATCCCAGATGGCCTGACAGTGATTCAGCTAAAATATTAGTGTCTGAGACACTGTGAGCACGGAGACTGTAGTGTGCACAGCAAATTTTTAAACGCTTAGCTTTAATATGTAATATTAATTAAATAGTGCTCAGAAATGGCTGTTGAGATAGTATTCTCAAGTGAAATGAGTAGAGGCATGGACCCGGAAACAGCAGTCTTTACGTCATGACTTAACAAGAGGATTCTCCCCAAGCCATCAAACTGACGTCATCAGAGCGAGAACGCCTTCCAGAGCGAAGCGATGGCAGTCAATTTTTTTTCAGTGTATTGACTTACATGGTTCAATTGTTCACCACAAGACTTGTAATGTGCACTAAAAAGTAAGTAAGGTCATTTTTGATTTCATGACGACCAATCATTTTCAATACCTCTGGCAAAACTAACACATACTGTATACTGCAATATAGATATTTAATTTAATTTTATTTTTTGTCCATCCACTTTTTCAAGGCACTCATTATTTGAAGCTTTGAAATTGGTTTAATCCAAGTCTTCTAAAAAGACACATTCGCTTTATATGATGAACAGATTTTAATATAGGCTTTTATTTACATACATATAAATATTGATCAATTACCATTACAAAAATCTCAATCTTAAACATTTGCACATTCTTTGTAGTTGTGTCTTTAAAATAGGGTAACTTTGTTGCAAAAGCTTACAGCACAAGGAAGCTTGATTTCAACTTTGATTTCAAACTGAATTTAATTCACACAAAAAAGTACACAGTCAGTAATACAATTATAAAACAAATGACCTCAATTCAGTTTGAGGTATTCAAAATATGCACTGATTTTTTAAAAGCAGTGATTTAAGAGCCATATATGTTATTTATTTAGAATAATGGAACATCATATGGCTTTGACCTGACTGTACAATGTAATGATGCCTGTTACATATCCGGTCCATGAACTTCCGTCTGCTAGCCATCAGAGGTCACCCTTTCCATTTCATTGACTCTCGCACTACACACTGTTGCATATCACCCCGGACTACATATCCCATCATTCATTACACTGATTGCACACAGCTGTTTCATATCACTCACTCACTATTTAACACTCAATCTCACTCCCTTCTAACTGCCGAGTATTGTTTAGTGCTTATCGTTTGATAGCTACTCTACGGAGCCTGTTTAGTTTACCCTGCCTTAGCTTAGTCTGCCTCGTCTGTTTTCTTGGTTTCTGATCTTTGCCTGTTTTCCTGATTTTATGCCTCTAGTCTCGCCCTTGTGATTCTGTTCGTCGATCATTGACCTACGCTAGCCCTAGGATTATTCTTGTGTCTTGCCCGCCATATCCATGAACTTCCGTCTGCTAGCCATCAGAGATCACCCTTTCCATTTCATTGACTCTCGCACTACACAGTGTTGCATATCACCCCAGACTACATATCCCATCATTCATTACACTGATTGCACACAGCACTGATTGCACACAGCTGTTTCATATCACTCACTCACTATTTAACACTCAATCTCACTCCCTTCTAACTGCCGAGTATTGTTTAGCACTTATCGTTTGATAGCTACTCTACAGAGCCTGTTTAGTTTACCCTGCCTTAGCTTAGTCTGCCTCTTCTGTTTTTTTGGTTTCTGATCTTTGCCTGTTTTCCTGGATTTATCCCTCTAGTCTCGCCCTTGTGATTCTGTTCGCCGATTGTTGACCTACGCTAGCCCTAGGATTATTCTTGTGTCTTGCCCGCCATATACCTCTTTGCCATTGTTCGACCCTGCCAGTGTTTCTGACCTCCTCTGCTTGTAATAAAGCTTGCACATGGATCCGCACGTCTCACGCCTTGTCAGCCCCGTAACAATGCCAATAGGCAGACTAGGATATTTATATGTACAAATCAGACAAATATTCCATTCCAAAACATTTCTAGCATAAACTTACATTGTAAAGAATTAAAAGTTCCATCTTAGATTGTTGAAAGACTGTCTGGTGCATTTCACTTACAGCCAATACAATTTCCAGTAGGATTTTCATCGCTCAGGCGTGGGTGGATCTATTCTGAATGGTTGATAACTTTTGACAAAGTTTAATCCAGAAGCAAAGATAAATAATTTATACTTTAAAAGCACAGAGAGATCGCGATTGCACACAGTCTGCGCACAAACAATATCGGAGTGAGAGGACAGGCAGTTCATTTGTATAATTAGGTCTATTTGAGAGCTCGCATCCAGTTTTCTGCGATTACATGACTGTGTTCTCATGTTACAATAAAGTGCTCGCCACATAATGATTAAATTATGCGGAATACCTGCAATCTCGCATGGACATTCAGACTCTGTAATCGACAGGAGGTGGATGTGTGTCAAACTCTGTCGGAGAGGAAAGAGAGACGCAGCTTGTATCAGTGTACGCTATATACGGTAAATACTGTGGAAAATGAGTAATGGAACCGTGTCAGATATTTCAGTATCGGCATCAAATATAGATATTTATGATAACATTACCATGTAGTTTGTTTCTCCAAACTCTGAGTCCATATTCGTGATGGGATGATTGATACTGAGGCTCAGATGCTCCAACGCAGTTTTCAAAACACTTGTATCACACACTGTGCCGATGCTTGTATCGAAATGACAATACCACGTGACTGATGACATTTGAAGCTTTGAACGCCATGCAGTTGAAAAATCGATTGAAAAATCAGCACTTCGCATGACTCTTGTATTTGACTTTATATTGACTTGGTTGTGTGTGTGTGTGTGTGTGTGTGTGTTTGTGTTTGTGTTTGTGTACACTTATTTAGGATTCAGTATAATAGTTTAGAATAACCTCAACACCAGACAGAAACTGCACGTCATACCTCTATTGCATTTGATCATGTTCTATAGGTGCTGTACATTAGAGCTATCGGTGGGAGACCCGGAGGTCAAGGCCATCCAAGTATTGAAGACAGAGGCCATAAAGCAAGTGGATTTTCAACAGCAAATATCACAGTTCTCAAAAAGGACTAAAGCTGTGAACGTCTTATTCGACTTGCACAACAGAATGCCTTTAAAGAAGAGCTGTATGTACTTAGCCAGGAACCTGGGAAGCTGCCTTGCATTCATCCCCTCTATCAGCTTGATCTATTCATGCAAGATAGAATAATGAGGATGGGAGGATGACTGAGGAATGCATCTGTAGCTTTTGAATTGCGGCATCCAGCAATCCTCCCAAGGGATAGTGTTGTCACACGCCTTATTATAGGATATCATTATCAAAAAATTGAACGTCAAGGCAGGGGACAGACTCTGAAATAACTTATTGATGGCAGCAAGGTTGTAGCCCAGTACATATGGCAGTGTGTTCCTTGTAGGAGAGCTCATAGGCCACCAGAACAACAACGAATGGCAGATTTTCCCTGTGACCATACTGATCCTTCTCCGCCATTTACTTATTGTGGCATGGACTGTTTTGGTTCTTTTTGCACCAAGCAAGGTCGCAAGGAATATACTGTAAATATAGTATGGTCTCCTTTTCACTTGTCTCTGCTCCAGAGCTGTCCACATATGGCGCTTTTCCACTGCATGGTATGGCACGGTATGGCTCAGTACAGTTCACTTTTGGGGGGTTTTCCACTGGGTACAGTACCTGGTACTTTTTTAGTACCACCTCAGTTGAGGTTCCAAGTGAACCGTACCGTTACCAAAACGTGACGTGTAAACTCTGCTGATCACGGATTGGCCGGAGAGAATCGTCTCTACCTGCTGTACTTGCCACACAAACACAACAGAACCGCTAGATTTAAATCAGCACATCCAGCGAAGGATCGAATGCAACTGTTTTGAATGAGCGCACCTTTTTTTAACAACCAAAAAGTTTCGTTGTCTGTTGCGGAAGTACAGACGTTCCTCTCGTTGATAGCAGAGGAGCGGATCCAGCTAGAGCTTGATGGGGCGACGCGGCATGAAAACTTTTTTTTTAGGAGTCGTGGCAATAGAGGCGGCACAACTATAACGACATGTGAATAATCCCACCCACTCTAAAGCGATACTAAACTGCAGTGGAAACGCAAATCGTGCCGAGCCGAGTCGTACCATGCAGTGGAAAAGCGCCAACAGAGATGTTGGAAGACATGACAACTGATGCTTTCATCAATGCTTTATGTTGTTTCATAGCTATCCATGGAGCTTTTAGACAAATTAGATCAGACCAAGGAACTAACTTCGTAGGGGCAAAGAGTGAGTTGAAGAATGCCTTAAAAGAAGTGAGTAAAGAGAGAGTGGCAGCATATCTGGCAAACAAGTAGGGCGACTTCTGTCTGAATGCACCCAGTTCAAGTCACGCTGGAGGCATCTGGGAGCGGCAGATTAAAACCGTTAAGGGTGTAATGAGTTCAGTTTTTGCACAAAGTGCTGGGAGACTAAATGATGCTTCCTTACGTACGTTCTTCTATGAAGCAATGTCTATAGTCAATAACTGTCCACTGACAGTAGATGGCCTCAGTGATCCCTCAAGCTTAGAGCATCTAACCCCTAACCATCTGCTTACCATGAAGTAATCTGTTCCAAACACGGTAAAAGTGTTAATGTTTGTATATTTTATTTTTTGGTTTTTGATGTCCTTGTTGTGTGTAAAAATGTTGTGTGTAAAACTGTGTTTTCTTTGTTTCTGTTTGTGTTTAGTTTTCACAGTGTTCCATTTTAATAAATAAAATGTATGGGCATCAGTGCTTTGGAAGCGTGGACTGTTTAATGACCAGCTAGTAGTTACAGCACTGTACAAAAAAAGGTGACTTGACTTGACAAGACTTAAAATGCATTTAACGAGGAGTTTGTGACATGATAATTTAGCCTCAAGAAGATACATATGCAGGTCTTATTTTTTTCATCTGCTTGTTCTTTTTTCTGCAGGTCTTATTTTTTTAATCTGCTTGTTCTTTATTCTCTTGACACCACAATGAATGCACTGCACATGTAGGGTTGCCAACCGTCCTGTATTTTGGGCCTAATTAATTTGTCCAGTACGTGACCTCCCTTGTCCCGTTCTTTAACTGCTATGCTGATCTAACCACTGACTGATACAACAGCAGCAGTGCTGATCACTTGAGAATGATCACCGATACCTGTCATCATCCAATCACAGCCCCCCTCATGCAGTATACGTTAAGTAAATCAGAAATCGTGAACATAACTGTTCGAGTAAGGCTGCGGAATCCTCTGCCGGCTGGTCGCTTCCGCCTCACAACAAGCACCGCTCGCACTAATGCCAATTCAATCCGTCTTTTGACTTCAGTAAATCAGTTCCTCTTCAGGAACTCGAGCTGCGTCGGAAACGCTAGGGGAACGCCCTTCAGCGTGACGGGCAGGGCAGTCCCCTCTGGGGTGCAGCGGGTTACACCGCATTACACGGTGTCCGTCTCGCCTCAGTGCCCTCAGGAGATCGGCTGCTAACCCTGCCGGAGTTACAGGGCGCAGCGGTCTCCTGCGAGCGCCACTCTCAGTCATTGCCCGGCAACGTAGCAGGGCTAAGAGGCTCGCCACCTCCGCAGAGGTCTCTAGAGCAGCGGCTTCGGTTGTCCCTGCCGGTTCGCCGTTACAGGGCACCGAGCTGGCTGCTCGTATTACGCAGTTTCAGAGACTGCTGGGTCTGATGGCAGCTGCGTCCAACGTGATACCTATTGGCCTGCTGTACATGAGGCCCCTACAGTGGTGGCGCAAGACCAGGGGGTTCTCCCCGAGGGGAAACCCGCTTCGTATGTTCAAGGTCACGCGGCGATGCCTATCGCCATCTCACGTGGCACATCAACTGCCTGGAGATGCGGGCCGTGCTTCATGCACTTCCTCCCAGACCTAAGAGGTCACCATGTGTTGGTGCGCACCGACAACACAGCGGTGGTCTCTTACATCAACCACCAGGGAGGTTTGCGCTCACGCCGTTTCTACAGACTAGCGTACCAGATCCTTGTGTGGTCCCAGGGCAAACTTCTCTCGCTGAGAGCAGTTTAAATTCCTGGGCATCTCAAATTGGGAGCAGACATCCTGTCGAGACAGGGGCCGAGGCCCGGGGAATGGATGCCTCGCCCTAGCTGTGCAGTCTTCCACACTAGGCAGAGACTTAGAAGTCTGGCGGCGTGGGCAGTCGCGTTCCCCTAGCGTTTCCGACGCAGCTCGAGTTCCTGAAGAGGAACGTCTCAGGTTACATATGTAACCCTAGTTCCTCGAGGGAACGAGATGCTGCGTCGCGGTGCCATACTTCCGGCGTCCCTGCCAGCGCTTGCTTCATTCCTAGAAGCTGACGCTGGTCTCACCGCACGTGCTTTTATAGCTTCCTGGTCATTACGTCACCCGCCGTGACGTCTCGCCCATCTATTGGTCTGATTACACACGAGGTTCAGAGCCCGTCACGCTGAAGGCCGTTCCCCTAGCGTTTCCGACGCAGCGTCTCATTCCCTCGAGGAACTAGGATTATATACGTAACCTGAGACGTTTTGGTGGATACAAACAACGAGATTATTTTTCATGAGTCCAGCATCCTGCCTCGCAAGAGACGTGATCAGTAAGGGAAGTCGTCTGCAGGGCCGGACTGGGACACAATTTCAGGCCGGGAAATCTCACACTCATCCAGGCCACACAGAACAAAAGGGACCAACATTTTACCTTTTGGGGTACAACAGCTTGTCACTGGAGCAGTACTCTTAAAAGGACATCTTTGTACGTTTTTTACCCCTAATAGGAACATATTAGTACCTTAGAGTAGTAATTCGTACCCTTAAGGTACTAATATGTAGGCCTACCTATTAGGCGTAAAAAAGGAACAAATATGTCCTTTTAAGGGTACTGTTTCAGTGACAAGCTGTTGTACCTCAAAAGGTAACATTTTGGCCTCTTATTTCTGTATATTACCTATACATCCACAACAATTTCTGAAACCACAGACAACCCTATTATTTGTATGGCCATCACATAAAAAGATCTAAATCCTTAGTCTGGGGCAGTGGAAAATAATTAAAGATTCTCTCTTGCACTGCCCCTTCACTTCCCTTTCCCTTTTCTTCATTTTCCCCAATATCTTTGCCCCCCCCCCCTTTTCTTACAGTCACTTCTTCACCAGCAGGTCTACTGTTATAAACATAACTGTTTATAACCTTGTTGAAAACAACCACCTCATTTCAATTTGTTAGCACAGAATGCTATTTATCTTAAAATTACTCAAATAGACTAGATTTAACAAACATACAGAGTTCTGGCATGAAACTCTAGATGGCGCAGTCTGATCGGTCTAACTCAATCTGACCTAATGACATCATTATCACATGGCACAACTGATTGGTTCTCTCCTGTATCGGTAGCCAATGAACTCATTGCTCAACATTCAAATATATGACTAGTGCTTGCCGTAGCAGTTGCAGCTTGCTTCAGAAACCCTCCACCTTCCCCAGCTCCACCTGTATAGATCTGCTACGAGGTGATTCATGTATGCTATATGGGGGTTATTTTATGTATGTTATATTTGCAGCAGCAATAATTCTTACATGCTCACAGCAGCATATTGTGGATGTATTAGTAGCAAGTCTAGCAGCAGCAGCGTAGCAGATCTATTGCACCAAGACCAAATACATTAACATTGTCATGTACATTACCATGCCAATCCCTCCGAGAGATGTCATGACAGAACTATATTTCATACAAATATACACTACTACTAGTCAAAAGTATTTGAAAGATTTTTAATGTTTTTAAAAGAAGTCTCTTCTGCTCACCAAGCCTGTATTTATTTGATCCAAAGTACAGCAAGAGCAGTAATATTGTGAAATATGTTTACTATTTAAAATAACTGCTTTCGTTTTGAATATATTTTAAATTCTAATTTATTCCTGTGATCAAAAAGCTGAATTTTCAGCATCATTACTCCAGTCTTCAGTGTCACATGTTCCTTCAGAAGTCACTATAATATTCTAATTTGCTGTTCATGAAACATTATTATTATTATTATTATTATTATTATTATTATTATCAATATTTAATTGTACAGGCTACATTTATTTTCATACTAAATATCTCAACACACATCATTGGATATGACATTAAGCGCGACTTGTGTAGATGAATTTAGTAAAAAAGTGCCTGCTTACTTTGGCGTGTATTTGTATACTTTTACTATCTAATCAATCAGCATGCGTTAATTTTGTGTCGCTATATGTTTGCCTCACTAAGGTTAAATTATGCCTACGTCTTTCTTTGGCCTGCGCTCTGGAAGTGATCTGTTAATTCTGCTGAACTTTAATTAAAACTGAAACTAAACTATATAAAAACTAAATAAAAATGCGTTCACAAAATAAAAACTAAACTAAAACTAACACAAATATGAAACTAATAAAAACTATTAAAATAAAACAAATTTAAAAATTAAAAACTATAATAAACTTGTTCTGAAGGATCATGTGACACTGAAGACTGGAGTAATGATACTGAAAATTCAGCTTTGAAATCACAGGAATAAATTACATTTTAAAATATATTCAAATAGAAATCAGTTATCTTAAATAATAAAAATGTTTTCACAATATTATTGTTTTTGCTGTATTTTGGATCAAATAAATGCAGGCTTGCTGAGCAGAAGAGACTTCTTTAAAAACATTAAAAATCTTACTGATCAAAAACTGTCAAAAACAGCCTTTTGACAGGTAGTGTATTAAAACACATTTTCTAAAGTGCCTAAATGTCAAAATTAGTACAATATATTTGTTGAAAAAGTCTAATACACTACTGCACTATTAGGCTGTGAGCCTGTTACTCTTATTATTTTTTGTGTTGCTGTCTGCTCTAGCTCCCTCCCTCCCTGTACAATAAATCCACGTGAATATCTGTCTCTGCTAAAATGTTTTAATGTACTTTACAATCGATATTGATGTCCTTTTGCACAGTATTCTGAATGATGATAATAATGGGATGCTTGTACTGATACTAGCAGTTTAATACTCAACTAGGATAATAAAGACAAAATTAGACTATCTAGCGTATTTACAGATGAAACTGACCTGCACTTGAAGCCCTGAACAGGTCAGTGATGTTGCTACATTTCACTGCTTCTTCTGGCCGCTTTCTCTCTTTCATCAAGTCCCGCGCATCGGTGTTGCTCGGAATTGTTTGACGGAAGCGCGGAACATATGTGAGCTGATTCGTATAGTGCAGCGCTGCCAGTCAAGACTAACCAATTTATGATTTATTATCGAATGAAAAAATCGGAAATGATCACTTCGGTACATTGAGAAGGCATACATATAAAATATTAATAATTAAAATAATAATAACAACAACAAAAAAACAGGGCAGCGGGCCAAATCAGCCGCCAGGCCACCGGGAATTCTCCGGGAGTGCTCCCGATGGCCAGTCCGGCCTGGTTAAATTCTGGTTAAATAGAGAAAAACATTTTTATATTTAAGTAACTAATAGCATAATTTTCAACCTTGGGCCTTATTCTTGAAAAACAAAATGACCAATAAAAAGGTGTGAAGCACCAAAGGCAGCCCATATTAAATCTATAAGATGTCTTTAATAGATGCATTTTCATGCATACTATACATATATGTATGTATGTGTGCCTTTACACAGTCACTCACCCAAACCCAACCCCCCCCCTCAGCACCTCATTCACAATTTGTATTGTAAATCATACTTGTGACATTTTAGAAACAAACCGTAAACAATTAAATAATCACACCTTATTTAACAGTCAGTTGCATCATGTGTTTTGTTCATTCCCTTTGTTGTTGACAATTTTACCCCCTTGATATTTATGACACTAAAATGGTGTATCTTCTGGGTTTTAAATAAAGGGTTTCTTATTTGCGTCTTTCCATGTTTGTGGATACACCTATGAAATTTCCTCTCAGATGAGTGCATGCAACTAAATTAAGCCTTTGCGTCAGCCTGATTTTCAGGTTACAACATGTCACATCTCAATGTCACAGACCTGAGACACCAAACCCCTTTACACTCCATCTTCCACACACACACACACACACACACACTTTCTTGTATATATATATATATATATATATATATATATATATATAATATTGTTGTATTGTATATATTGCTGGACTATTGCAATGCTCGACTATTGCAATGCTCTCTTGGCTTGTCTTCCAGCCACTTCTATCAAACCTCTACAATTAATCCAAAATGCCGCTGCAAGATTAATCGCATGTCACACCTCTGTTCATCAATTTGCACTGGCTACCAGTAGCTGCTCGCATTAAATTCAAGGCAATAATGGTTGCCTACAAAACCACCACTGGCTCTGCACCCATTTACCTAAATTCATTACTTCAGAGTTATGTGCCCACTAGAAGCTTGCGTTCTGAAAGTGAACGGCGTATTATTGTGGCATCTCAAAGAGGCACAAAATCACTTTCACTGACTTTTTCATTAACTGTTCCCTCCTGGTGGAATGACCTGCCCAACTAAATCTAAAACACATCTGTTCTATCTTTATTTGACCCTCTAACTAAGGGGTGCCCAAACTCGGTCCTGGAGGGCCAGTGTCCTGCAGAGTTTAGCTCCAACTTGCCTCAACACACCTGCCTTTAAGTTTCTAGTTTGCCTAGTGAGAGCTTAATTATCTGGTTCAGGTGTGTTTAGTTGGGGTTGGAGCTAAACTCTTCTGGACACCGGCCCTCCAGGACCGAGTTTGGACACCCCTGCTCTAACTCTAGCACTTTCTATTCTATTTTAATTCTACTTTATCTATATATATATATTTTTTTTTAAGGAAAAAAAAAACTATCTTTCTATTTTTTCTATTCTATCTACTTGTTTTTCTTTATGTGTGTGTGTGTGTGTGTATAGTATAATATATATCTTGCTACGTGTACTACGTTAGGCTAACCGAAACTTGTCATTTGCACTTATATATTGTTGCTCTTTTGTTAGATAGATGAAGTGTCTGTCTCTCTCTCTGGGGGGAAGAAATACATATACAATACAGTATTTACAATACAATACTTGGTGTACATTCATTTTAGTGTAATGTTAAGTACTGATTCATCACAGTACAATATCCAGTGTAAATACAGTTTAATATAATGTTTAGTAATGATTCATTTCAGTACAATACTTGGTGTACACTAATTTTAATATAATGTTCAGTACTGTTCAATTTTAGTACAATATTTGGCGTACATTCATTTTAGTGTAATGTTCAGTACTTATTTATCTTTGTACAATATGTTGTGTATGTTTAAATGAATATGATATATATATATATATATATATATATATATATATATTGGTACACGGTACACAGAAGTCATGGTTTGGTACGTACGGTTTTAGGATCACAGTTCGATACAAGTTTGGTACAACAGGAAATGTATTTTATTTAAATTTTTGAACAGACAGTAATGCTACATGTAGCATAAGCAGTTGTTTTGGATTTTAATTAGATTGTATAATTTCAAGATTTAAAGCAAAAACAGAACTTTTGATTTGTTAAATTAAGCTACACAAGACACCTGCACAAAACAAAAACAGCTGACGGACTGCATGAAAATGACAGCAGGTGGCGCTTATGGAACAATAGTGATACAGCATTTCCTTGGGCATTATATGGAGGTAAGAGGAAAAGAAAATGCCATCGAAGCATTTCTGGAGACGGTCAGTTCCTGTGAAAGATGCATTCATATAAACCCCCACATATTTGTCTTTCTATATTTCAAGCATCGTGACCAGTGAGCTTCATCTGCCTGGTACAGTACTTTCTCCTCTTTACAGACCTCATAAAAATTCCACACAAATTACATTTTGGGAAATGATGGCAATGCAGTTTGTGTGCAATTTTGGAAGAGTGATCGGCCACAATAAAACTAAAAAACGGTTCTTATTTACAGCCGCATCTCTAGAACCCCAAACTTTCCCCCACTGCTAATTTAAAACAAGCAGGCGGTTCTTCGAGCTCTTTGTGGCATCTGAACTTGCCATTCTTGTTTTCGATTGGTGCATAGATCGTTTCTTTTTCTGCTCTTTCCTGTGGTGACAGTTAGCGTTGCATTACTGCAAGCGCCCCCTTCTGGATTGATCGCCTATGACTGACTGTATTCATCGTCTGACTGCATGAACCGAACCGTGACATACGTACCGTGATGGTTCGGGACAAATACATGTACCGTTAAACCAATAATATATATATATAGCTGATCAGAAGAAATGGACAGCCCCTGAGTTAAATATATGAGTGTCACAGCAAAGGGTCTGAATACTTAGGACCATGTGATATTTCAGTTTTTCTTTTTTAATAAATCTGCAAAAATGTCAACAATTCTGTGTTTTTCTGTCAATATGGGGTGCTGTGTGTACATTAATGAGGAAAAAAAATTTACTTAAATGATTTTAGCAAATGGCTGCAATATAACAAAGAGTGAAAAATTTAAGGGGGTCTGAATACTTTCCGTACCCACTGTATATACTGTATATATATTGCACTGTTAATATAGACATATTGTTTTCTTTGTCAATAAAACTTAGATGTTGTTTTTCCCATCATGTGTTGCTTTGTATTTTGTTCAGGCTTTAGTAGGATGATATAACATTTAGGTGCAAATATGCAGAATAGTAAACCAGTGCTTGAGGAAAAAATGGCAAATATCTCCACAGCTACAGTAAATTTTCCAGGAGAACTGACATAAGCTGGTATAAATGTAATCCATACAGCACAGAATATGAGCATACTGAATGTGATGAATTTGGCTTCATTAAAGTTATCAGGCAGCTTACGAGCCAGAAAAGACAGAATGAAGCACAAGACAGCCAGTAGGCCAATATAGCCCAATACAGCCCAGAAACCTACAGTAGAACCCAGACTGCATTCAAGAATGATTCTTTCCTTATAATATTTCATATTTTTGGAGGGAAATGGAGGAGATATTGTAAGCCAAAGCACACAGATAAGAACCTGTATAAGTGTAAAGGCAAGAACACTGAGTCGTTGTTGTACAGGCCCAAACCATTTCATGACATTACTTCCTGGAAGTGTAGCCTTGAAGGCCATTAACACCACTATCGTTTTCCCCAGAACACAGGAGATACAGAGGACAAAAGTGATCCCAAATACTGTGTGACGCAACATACAGGACCACTCAGTGGGCCGACCAATGAAAGTAAGTGAACAGAGGAAACACAGAGTCAATGAGAAGAGCAGCAGGAAGCTCAGCTCTGAGTTGTTGGCTTTTACTATGGGGGTGTCCTTCTTGCTGTAAAACACGATGGCCACCAGCAGAGTTAATCCTGCTCCAAACAATGAAAAAAAGACTAGCACTATACCCATAACTTCTGTGAATGAGAGGAACTCTAAAGTCTTTAACACACATTTATCTTTCTCAGCATTAGACCAGTATTCCCCTGGACACTGCCTGCAGTTATTTGAATCTGGAAAGGAAGTTGTGTTTACTATGGTTAGAGATAAAAACAAAATTATTTTATTTATGAACTCCTTTGATAAAAAACTGCACCCTGAAGAGCAAAAGAAAACCACAAAAAGAGCAACTAACCAATTTTCTTTGGAACTTTGAGATTGATTGAAGTTTACCTGTCTCATTACTAATTTCTCCTTCTGCACATAGAATACAGTCATAACAGCAGACAGGTCTTCCTTTCTGTGCAGCCTTCCTAGTGCCTGGAGGACAGCTCTCACTGCACACAGACCTCGGCTTCTACATTGAAAAATATAGATATGTACACTTGTGTGTGTGTGTGTGTGTTCTTCAACGCAGTCTACATTTTCTACTCTATCAAAGTATATAACTTGGTCTTTATTCTTGAAAAAAAAAATACATTTGCAAAATGGTTGAGGTCACTGTTATTTATTATCCTAATAATAATCATTTACTTATAGTGTAATATTCTCCTTTTGTATTAGATGTCAGTGCTAGCATTTGCATTTTTTAGATTTTGGCAGCCCAGTTTAAGCAAAAAAAAAAAGGTTATTGGCATTTACCTCCAGCTGTCCTCCAGCCCAAAGTATGTTTTCAGTGTTAACCACAAAGCGCTGGTCAGGGGGCAGTGAGGCATCATAGTATCCCACTGGTTTAAATTGGACTGATCCATCAAAATCCTGCTGCCAGTTCACAACTTCATATTGGGCTACTGTGGCACCAGTGCTGTCAAACCACACACGATCTCCAAACTTTACAGTGAAATTTACCTTTTTCAGAGCCTCAACCACCTAGTGAAAAGACAAATTAGATGTAATTGACTAATTGTAATACAATGTCAACCAGAAATACTTATCAGTACCACTCTATAATAACTTTCATTTATAAATCATTAACAAACATTATATAATGCTTAACAAATTGTTTGTTAATATATGCTATACTATTACTAAATTTATTAAACATTACCTAATATTCAACAGATAATTAATATAAATTTAAATGCTGAAAAATGTCATTAAACTTTTAATTCATATGATCATGCACTTCTTGAAAATCTACAAATAATTTGAACATATGTTATACAATGATTAAAAGCTTTTGTTAATGTACAACACTTTTGCTGCTATTGAGGTGTGATATGGGTAAGGTTAGGGGTTGGTCGTATGGGTAGGTTTAAGGGTTGGGTAAGGGGTCAGAAGTGTAGAGGGGTCAGTTTGATTACTATGAGGGAACATGGTTCAATTATGTTATAGTATGTTTTGATAAATAAACAAGTATTTTCTTGAAAAATTGATTTGTTTTCTCCTGCTGATTTATGATTCAAGGAACACCCTGTTTAACGATATAGTATACTAATATAAGTGTTGAGGCAATAAAAACATGTTTTGCACCCAAATTACAACGTTTGTAACGTCTTTAAGAAGCATTTACATAAACTTAACTAACCACCCTTTACACAAAAACGTTGTTACAGCAGCTAAAAGTCCAATAACCATTAAGGTCCTGAATGATTATTAAACATTTATAAACATTTACAAATGATAAATAGTTTCCACTTTAGATTGGGTACTGCAAAAACATGAACAAATAATTAATAATAAATTATTTGTTAAGATGTGTAAATAGTAGAAGACTAAAACAGAGACCAAATGTTTGGCCTTTACAGACTGTGGTTATGAGTTAATGAATAATGTGTTAACATGAATTCAGTGAATAGTAAAGAGCTTAAAATTACTTAAGTTCTTTTTTCACAACATTTGTAAATGTAAAAACGAACATTAGGTAATATGTGAACTGAAGTTTAATGATGATTAATTTGTTAGCATCCAAAAGTACATTAACAAATAAGCTTGTAACCATTGTATAATTTATTTTAAAATCATTTGAAGATTTTTAAAAAGTGCATGATCGTATGAATCAAAAGATTAATGACATTTGTACGCATTGACTAATGATCAGTTAAGCATCATATGTTTGTAATGATTTAGTAATGAAGCTTTTAATCATTGTAAACCATCTGTCTGTCTGTTAATCATTAGGTAATGTTAAATAAGTAATTTTGTTAACATTAACAAGCACATTATCTCATATTTCTAGCTATGTGAATATATATTATCTAATGATCTGTTAAGCATTATATAATGTTTGTTAATGATTTATTAATGAAAGTTATTATAAAGTGTTACCTACTTATCTCTATCTGTTTAGCTCAATTCTGGTTTATTTATTTATTTACCTGCTGTGGTTGTATTTTCAGGCCGTTCGCACAGCCTTCTTGTGTTTTGCACTTGAGTAGACTGTGTAGTGAGTGAGCCACAGCATAAACTGCTTTGTAGGCGTTGCTTGAAAATCTGTGTTCAGGCACATCTTCATTGTAATTTTTCAGCACAAGTAGATCCTGATAGCTGCTGCAATTTACTTTGATCTGAGAATCATTCCCTTGATCATGTGAGCATGGAAAAGCTGTGTCCCAGAATGCTTTTATAACATAATCGGCAAAACCTTCAATATTGATTTTTCTCATTGCAAACCCCAGTGAGCCTCCCAGCACACGAAAGGTTGTTGGAGTGATCAAAGACTTTGAAGTTATCCATGCCTCCACACCAACCATTTGGAGGCCCGTTATGTTCTGAATACTTAGCTGTTCAGTTAATAAACCCATCTCAAGAAATGAAATGAATGCAACAATCACTTTTACGGTACCTTTTTTTATTGTGTCTACCACTTTTTTGAGTTTTTCAGGCTCTGTTCTGTAGAATTTCACAGAGTACTCCACACAGATACCTTCCTTCTGAGCTGTATTAAGAAATATGGCCATTCCATTGTTTCCATAATCATTGTCACTGTTCACAGCTCCCACCCAAGACCAGCCTAAGTGCTTGACTATATATGCAAGTGCTCTGCCTTGGTGGTAATCACTAGAAATAGTCCTGAAGAATGAGGGGTAGTCTTTTCTATTACTAAGACATTCACAGGAGGCTGCATGACTTATCTAAAAAAAAAAATAAAAAAAAAATAGAGGAAACAATTAAATGTGTCCACAATATGCTGATCAAACCTATTTTAATTTGCACCTACCACTGGAATTTTAAAAGGTCCTGTAGTTCTGGACAAAATCACGGTGGCAGAAGACTCTGTTTCTCCTATGATAGCATGTATAGGAGACTGTCCACTGCATGTGTCCCCTGCTTCAATCTCTAGACCATTCATTAGTCCGACAGTTGCACTCATAGAAGACATTCTTGAACTACAGGTATCATAAATTCTGTAGCCAATAGAAACATTTGGGAGCAAACTTTCACTTCTGTTGATCTCTTCAATGGCAAAAATCATGATTTGAGCTAGCCGAAAATCTCTCAGATTCACACTGTGAAAATCAGCAAATCAGCTAATATTAACTAAATGTATAAACAGATAAAGACATTGTTGAAGTAAAAGACATGCATATACATACTAAATTCCACATAACATTATAACAAACCTGGAGCATGATAGAAACTGAGGTTTTTGTGTAAACTTGAATGAAGATAATGTCTCTATGCTGTGTACTGGAAAAAGTGCCCCAATAGTTACGTCTCCATCCTTGAAAAGCAGAGGGTGCTTAGGTTCTCCCATCATTCGGCAAGGAGTGTTTCCCACCTTTGCTTGAAGCTGAAAGAAACACAGGAGAATGTAAAGAAACAGAAGCATCTCAAAGATTGAACTCAACTATATTTGCCAAATGCACCTAATGAAGTATTTGCTCTTTTATATGCTAAATTATTATAGATGAATGATTGCAAACGTAGCCAATGATCTCACAGGGCAGCATATGAGGTGGGTCAGGCATTGGTCAAATAGAGTCTAACACATTTTGGTAACATTTTCTATGAAGCCCGTGTTTATAATACATTATAAGGTTATTAATAAGGCATTATAATGAATGAAAATGTTGTATCATCTCATTGTCATAAGAACAGTTTTAATGTATTATAATAGTTACTTATTTGTGGTTATAGTTTTTAAGAGTATGATGATTTATAACACACAATGAACATGTTGCATCCACTTAAGTTACAATGAATTATATTTCCCATAGTTATAATATATTATAAGTCTTATATATTGCCATTGTTTAAGATCTGCACAATAACTTATTAGTGTTTTTACTGTAAAGGACAAATACAAAGTCTTCATGAAAACATCCAACTGCTTTATAATGTGGTCTTATTATTTATAAGTGGTCTTTGTCTGCTTTAAGTAAAGTAACTTTTCTCAAACAGCCATAAAATCAGATATCAGATCAGATGAATGTGTAAACATTTGCTTTGAACTATTTTTATTGTAATATCAGTATGGTTATTTGTATGGTACCCTAACTGTTGATAAGTAACTTTGCAACTACATGTCAACTGGCAGTCATTAGAGTATTAGTAGTATGTATGCTAAACATCAGCTAACACTTTATTTTGATGGTTTCCCAACTGAAAATTAGCAACTTTGCAAGTACGTCAACTTATTCTACCAACCATAACCTTAACCTAAGTCTACTAATACTCTAAATAAGAGTTGGTTGGCATGTACTGTAGATGCAAAGTTGCTTATAGTCAATAGACTAATGGGGACCATCAAAAAAACAAACAATATGCTTTGCATATTTTTTTCATTTGAAAGTATTACAACTGATCTTAAAGTAGTTCACATAAAAATTAACATTAACCTCACAGAAAACATCACTCAACAACTCCTAACAAACACTCAACCACACCTAATCTCTCGATGTAGTAAGATACTGTGCAGATCTTAAATAAACAATGTCACGATATGAGATAATCCATTATAAATTAAGTGGATTTAATATGGAATTAATTGTTATTTATTAATTATTATTATTAATCATACTCTTAAAAGTTATAACCACAAATTTGTAAGTATTACAATGTATTATAATTGTTGTTATGATTATTTATGAGATGATACAACATATTATAAGTTTTTTTTATAATGCATTATGCATTCATTATAATGCCTTAAGGATAACATTATATATAACATTATACTTCATAGAAAGTGTTAGGCAAATGTTCTTACACTGTTAGAATATAGTAAGCTTTAAAACATTGAATTCTGGATAATTAAGTTCCCTTCTGAGGGAACTCGAACTGCATCCTCTAGCGGTCACTATGGGGAACGCCTTCGGCGTGACTGGTGTCTGAAGCAAACATCTAAACACGACAATAACATTGGCCGGCGACAGCCTATGACGTCACTACCGTCGCGACCACAGTATAAAAGGGTGCCGATAGAACACGTCATCCTCTTCTTCTTCTTCAGGGACTGTTTTGTTTGAAGCATGCATCTGGTAAGAACGCTGCTCTTTTTACTATTATTGTGGCGAGCACTAGTAAGACTTTTAAGAAGTGTGTGGATCTGTGTCCTCGTTATTTGACACCTGATGACTCACACGATCTTTGCGTGTTGTGTTTGAGCGAAGAGCACGCACGCGATGTCCTTGAGGGGGCAATCTGCATGCATTGTAAGTCTTTTTCAATGAAAAAGCTCCGCTCTCGTTTGTCTCTCTTCTCGAGGGGAGGGAGACAACCACCAGTTCCTAGTGACTCAGGACCCGCCGCTGCTGTGGCACGGTTGAGAATGAGTTCATGGGGTCGTCGGCTGTGGGCGAGAGTGAGCTACTGGACGAGGATGCAATCTCTCTTGCATCCTCTGATCCAGCGGCTAGTGCTCTGCTGGCTTCTGGCAAGGAAGAGCAGGTGATCGTTAATGAGGACCAAGTCCTCTCAGCCCTCCTGCCCTGCATACGCTAAGCTATTGGAGGTTACAAAATGCGTCACAGCAAGGCTTGACTTGCCGTGGAAGTGGGGCAGAGAGGAAACCGTTCGGGGCAGTTGGGATGAACGTTACCTTTCTGATCATAGCCCTCCAGCTTAAGTGAGCCTTCCTTTCCTTCCCGATTTCCATGTGGAGATTGAGAGGGCTTGGAAAAATCTGTTTTCTTTGTGCATCCACTATGCCAATATTGAAGGGATGCACGAATACGGATATGAGAGGATGCCTCCTATTGGAGAGACGCTAGCCTGCTATCACACATCAGGATAAACATCTTCTCTTAAGGCTCCCCCTATGCCATCCAGACCCCTTCAGGTAACATCACGTCTTAATGGCAAGGCGTACACAGCAGCGGGTCAGGCTGCAGCTGCACTGCATACCATGGCAGTGCTTCAAGCTTACCAGGCTGATCTGCTGAAAGACCTGGATAAGGGTCAGGGCCTTTCCCCTGAAGAGATTTTTGAGCCACAGATCATCTCCCTAATTCCCCCTACCACCTACCCCTTGCCCTAACGAGGTTAGGCAGGAGCTTCCATGCACTTTAGTCTCTATTCTGGACTGATGATGTGTTTGGCTGTTTCTATTTCATATAGAACTGCCTACTGATGGTCCGGACCCAAGTTGGGTTCTCCCCTGGTTCAGAAGGACACCTTCAAGTGTGTGCTGGAATGACGGTATGTGAGTGAGAACCATTTAATTCCTTTGTTATTTCTAGTTTATTGTGTGTTGTAACTAGAAACCTTGTTTTGCAGTACTCTGGTAACCTAACGGGTTCCCGTTAGCCAGGTTGTATACCTACTCGCATCTCTAGGTCGAGCCAGGACTCCTCACCTTCCAGTAGGTGCAGTTGAGCGCTCTGCTCCCTGAAAGCAGTCTTGACTGTACCCATCCACATGGGCTACCTGCGGATACGCCTGGTACAGGATCCTGCCAGCAGGTTGTTAGGCCTGGTTTTTAGGTCTCCCTGTTTATTCTGGAGAACCCTGACACCCAGGTGTTAAGGCCCTGGGTTAGCGCATGTTGCGTCAAGAAATTCCTGCAGAGGGCAGTGCAGTGTGATGGCTGAGCTGGAACCTGTAAGGTTGTGTTTCCGGGGGGCAAC
The DNA here is from genome assembly GCF_001515645.1 of Sinocyclocheilus grahami. Taxonomy (NCBI): domain Eukaryota; kingdom Metazoa; phylum Chordata; class Actinopteri; order Cypriniformes; family Cyprinidae; genus Sinocyclocheilus; species Sinocyclocheilus grahami. The sequence goes on along the minus strand of NW_015507346.1, from coordinate 43,352 downwards.
AATAAAATGGTGCACCTCTAAGAGCACATGCAGGTGAAAAGTTTGGAGAATGTATTCATTGATAAACAAACAACTTTCACCCATCCAGCTCAAATTCAACTCTGGAGACGCAACTGGTATGAACACTGTTAACATTTTCATGTGTGTTGATGTAAAGTATCAACTTTGAAGTATTGTAGAAATATCAGTATTGTGTTTAAATTATGTAGGATTTTGTTTGATGGAATTTGTTACAGTGCTGATTAATGCTAAGTTTGATGTTATTTCTGTCATGACAACTCTCAGAGGGATTGGCATGGTAATGTACATGACAATGTTAATGTATTTGGTATTGGCGGAATAGATCTGCTACGCTGCTGCGGCAGAGCAAGTACCGAGACTTGCTACTGCCAATACATCCACAACATACTGCTGTGAGCATGTAAGAAATATTACTGCTGCAAATATAACATACATTAAATAACCCCCATATAGCATACATGAATCACCTCGTCGCAGATATATACAGGTGGAGCTGGGGAAGGTGGGGGGATTCTGAAGCAAGTTGAAACTGCTACGGCAAGCACTAGTCATTTATTTGAATGTTGAGCAGCGAGCTCATTGACTACCGATACAGGAAAGAACCAATCAGCTGTGTCATGTGATAATGATGCCATTAAGTCAGATTGAGTTAGACCTATCGGACTGTGCCATCTAGAGTTTCATGCCAGAACTCTGTATTTGTCTTATGTGGGAATTTAAGAAAAATTAATTGATTTGAAAGGTTTAAGTTTGTCAACATTATAGTTATTAAGGCATAAAATCATTTTATTTGATCTGCCTTAATTGACTATAGTTAATATTTTGATGTTGAATTAAGTGGAATGTGAAATATTAGTTTAAATATCTTTATTTATATTAATTCATATTTTGTGTTTGTATCTATTTTTAAAGTGTGATGAGAGGGGCGGGGCCGAAAGCCGTGGGAACGGAGCAAGGCCGGTGGAGAAAATGCTAATGCACAACACCTGCGCAACTCACCGGTCTCGAGTCCCACGGAGGAGCTTCGGAAGGATAAAAGGAGGAGTGACGACAGTGTTGGAGGAGAGAGGACCAGGCCTGGACTTTATTTTGTGTGCGGCAGTCGTCCGCGAGGGGCTGGCGCTTTACTTTCGTTTTGTGTTTGTTTATTTTATTAAAGTTTTAAATGTTCGCCGGTTCCTGCCTCCTTCTTCCCGTGACTACGAACTTTGTTACATTAAGGTTATCAACCTTCTACTACTGCAATTACAGCTACTGTACAGCTGCTTCTACTATTGCTTTGCTAAGCCTTTACAAACAGAAGTAAAATAAAAACAGTAAAGATGAGTTGTCCTCTTGTGTCCTTCAGACCTTGAAAGTCATATATCAAGTTTGGGCAGAGCTGAAAGGGAAAACCTAAAAGAAACTTAACAGTTGATAACCAGCGTGGCAGTGAAGACAGGAGAATTAAAGGCCTAAAAGTCTCAGGAAGCTGTTGACGCAGAAGAAGAATCACCCGAAATAATCTTGCAGTGGCGCAGGAAGCTCTAGGGAAAACAGTGAAGCAGCTGAAGCAAGAGAGGACTTTAGCTAAAAGTGCATTCACCAAGCAAGCAATCTTCCTCAGTAGGGGAGGGAAACACATGACAAAGATTGAAATACAAGAGGAGTTCAAGAAGCTCACTTCTGAGGCAAGAAAAGTTGGTGAGACAAACGAGGACTACAGAGCTGGTCTGCTAGCATGCAGTAAAGCTGACATGGCAAGTGATGAAGAGGCTGAACATGGTAAGCAGCAGCAAGCTGACATAGAATATACAATCCAAGAAAGATTAAAAGAGGTCAGAGATGTTCCCATCCGAGGGAACTCGAACTGGATCCTCTAGCGTTCACCATGGTGAATGAAATACCCATGCTGCCATGCTGAGGGGAGTGCATGCCAAGAACCGAGGCGAGCACTAAGTACCAACTCTGCCAAATCAAGGAAGTTGCCCCTCCGACGCTTCCAGCGGCTGTCAGTGACGATATCCCCGAACTACATATCCAAACAAACTTACCTGTTAAAGGCTAGGCAAAGAAAGCCTAGTTCCCTGAGAAGGGAATGAGACACTATGTCCTCTTTTTCTTGCCATTCCTCGGACGCAAGCTTCAGACAAAGAAGCGGATGACATGTTCTATCGGCGCCCTTTTATACTGTGGTCGCGACAGTAGTGACATCATAGGCTGTCACCGGCCAATGTTATTGTCGTGTTTAGATGTTTGCTTCAGACACCGGTCACACTGAAGGAGTTCCCCATAGTGACCGCTAGAGGATGCAGTGTCTCGTTACATGCGTAACCTGAGACGTTTTTGCTTTACAATCAGATTTACATTACCTCGTATTTAATAAAATCTTTATAATCCTACCTGTTCAATGCCTTTTTTTTGTTGCTTGTTTGAGAAAGTCTATTTTGGCATTAGTAAATATTTTGCTATTGCATAGAAATCACAGTAGATGGTATTTTACTCCTGTCTCTGTGTTTTCATAATTTAGTGAATTATAACTAAAGCTTTGTAGTTTAGCTATGTTTATATAAACAAAACAAAAGAAAGTAAGAATATTTCAATTCCCTATAGCTTACAGGATATTGACTCACCCCTCAAAAAGAAAATCTCAAGGATCTGATACAGCATTATTTCTTTAGCTTCGTCTCATATTCAGAATAAAGCAATAGTTAAATGGGCACTTAATGTTTTTTTCAATATAAAATTATTTACTACTGACTCACTCATGAATACAGTCACTGAAATCACCATCAATAACACACAGACGTTTCTCAATACCAAATACTATTATTAAATAATATAATTATTTATATAAAATATTATTTATTTAACAATAATATTTAATAGACCACAATAGCCATTTTAAAAGTTGCTAAGCAATTCAGTCAAAAGTACAAAAGCTTAAAGTTATATAAAAATATAAAATTATGAAATTTTGCCATCACCCAAAACTGTTTGCATTGGAAGAAATAATAGATTAATGACACCAAAGATTGCCTCTCAGATATTCCCAAAATAAATTATATCTCATGTTTAACCACTACACATCAAAGCCAGTGGCAAATTCCTGAAGTACCCTTTTCACAGTTTGTATGTCTTGTATCATCTCGTGCCTATGCCCGAATCACAGCCATGCTGATATAGAGCAATATTACACAGCTACTTGTGTGATATTGCTCATTTATAAAATAGTTTGTTTCAGTCCTTGATTCTGATTGGTCAACAGCAATACATGTTTTATTTGCGATAAAGCACCGCTATGACCACTTCACCCAACAGGTCTGTGTATCACTGTGCAACACCCTTAGCATCATAAACAATCGATATAGCATCAAAACTGTTCCATGTATTTACACAAACTTAACTGTTTATAATTTTTTTAACGAATTATGAGTGACCCCTGCTGGTTGATATGTTGCGTCATTCACCTTTAATTTTGAGGCCTCACCCTTCCCGGTGTCAAAGAAACAGATGGTTTCTTAAGCTGAAGATGGGTAGATGCATGTGTGTGAGAAAATATCTTATATGTATATATCCATATAGGTGAGTCTCCCAGTACTCCGAGTGTATGATGACATCATCCAGGTAAGCCGCGGCGTAGGTTTGGTGGGGCCTGAGCAAGACGTCCATCAGCCGCTGGAACGTGGCTGGTGCCCCGTGTAGGCCGAAGGGTAGCACCCGGTAATGCCAGTGGCCGTTGGGAGTGCTAAAAGCTGTCTTCTCCCGGGAGCTCTGGGAGAGGGGCACCTGCCAATATCCTTTGGTGAGGTCCAAAGTGCTGAAGTATCGAGCCTTGTCCAGCCGGTCCAAGAGCTCATCCACCCGTGGCATGGGATATCCGTCTAAGGCGGAGACTTGATTAAGCTTCCTGAAGTCGTTACAGAAACGGAGGGTGTTGTCCGGCTTTGGAACCATCACTATTGGGCTAGACCATGGGCTACGGGAGGGCTCGATGATTCCCAGTTGGAGCATCTTCTTTACCTCCTCCTCTATAGCCGGCCGGCAAGCTTCTGGTAGGGCCGCTGCCGGACTATGACTCCTGGTGGTGTGCGGACCTCGTGCTCGATGACCGTGGTTCTACCTGGGGTCTCACTGAACACATCCTTAAACTGACTGACTAGGGCCTCGAGTTCCGTCTTCTGGGTCGCCGACAGCTGTGGATCTACGTCCACTACTGGAGGGACGGTGTGGGCAAGCGCGGCGAGTTGTTCGGGCTGGGGAACCCACTTCTTGAGCAAGTTAATGTGGTAGATTTGCTCCTTCCTTCGGCGGCCGAGTTGCCGCACACGGTACTTAACCGGTCCCATTCATTCCACTACTGTGTAGGGCCCCTGCCAGGTCACTAGGAATTTACACGCAGCTGTCGGGACCAGAACCACCACAAGATCGCCCGGCTGGAACTCCCAGCTTGTGCGGGCCGGTCGTACAGACGTTGCTGGGCGTGCTGGGCTGTCACGAGGTGTGGTCAGTCAGGATTTCCTTTGGGATCCCGACTCAGCTGGCCAGCAGGAATAGCTCTCGGGCAATGTTCTTGGCATTTGCCGCACGAAGAGGAATGGCTTCCGGGTATTGGGTGTCCGTAGTCCAGGATGAATAGGATGTGCTCATGTCCCCGGGCAGACTTCGGCAGCGGTCCCACCAGATCCATCCCGATCCACTCGAAGGGCACATCGATGATGGGTAGTGGAATGAGGAATTTTCGGCCGCGAGGTGCCCCGCCATCGGATGGGCATGTGCCAACTCCATGACTGTCTCTGTCTTGGTTTTGGGCACGACCAAGAGGAATTTTTCCTCCCCCCGCCTGTGGGCGACAGTAAAGCAGACCATTTCTTATTTCAAAATGAGGGAGGGGGTGTGGGCCCAGAAGCCTGTCTACCTCAGTGAATCGGCGCACTTATTCCCAACAGTTTCGCAGGTGTTCGTCCTCTCGTTGCTCCCTGCCCGAACGAACCCCCGGTCGTGACCTGTGAAAACACATCGATGTAGACAGATGGAAGGTTAGCTGGTTGACACTCACCCTCCCTCTTGCTGTCCGTTGTTAAGTAGGCCGGTCTTGGACTGGGCGGTCCCCAACGGTTTTGCCGTGGCCCATTCCGGGCGGTACGGCCAGGTGTCCTGGGGGTGAGGAGGAGCTTCTCGAACCCCGGCCAGTCCCGCCCCAGGAGCAGAGGTACGGGGAGGTCTCGCACAATGCCCACCTCGATGGCCCAGGTCCCGTGCTCCGCTGAAATCCGAACCGTGCAGGCCGGCACATAGCAGGTGCACACACGTAAGTGGCAGCTCTGACTTCTGTTCGGGCCTTGGTTTTACCAGGGTAGGTTGCACTAGGGTGACTGAACTGCCGGAATCCAACAAGGCTTGAACTGGTTTCCCCTCTAGCTTTACCATCCGGCTGGGCCAGGGGAAAGACCGTCTTGATGCTGGAAACACCCGGCCATCCAGGCTCAGGCCGTCGGTGCTGGTGGGTCAGTGGGCATTGGCTCATCGATGAGTTCGGGGACCGCCAGTCTGCGGACTGGTCGTGGTGCACCTTCGAGCGGACACCGCTCCATCACCCTGCGGGGCGCCAGGCCCGCTCTCTCCCCTGCCTCGCAGACATTCTTCGCCTCAGCCAGCTCGACCGCTTCAACGAGATTGGCGATGTCCTGTGGATTCTGCATTCTGACCGGGCGCCTCAGCGGATGGGTCAGCGCCCGTAACAGCCAATCAACGAGGACTTTCTCCGCTACCTGGTCGGCGGTAGGTGAACCGGAGAGGAGCCACAGGTGAGCCAATCGGGCAAGTTGAGCAGCTTGAGCTCTCACCGTCTGCAGTTCGTCATAGGTCCATTGGTAGAATTGCTGCGCTGCATACATGGGAGACAGGCCCACCCGGGCTAGAATTTTGGTTTTTAGCTCGTCATATTTTTCATTCCTGGGCGCCTGCAGGGCATAATAGGCCCGCTGAGCTTCTCCGGTGAGGAAGGGGGCGATGGTGCGAGCCCACTCTTACGGTACCCACCCCTCTCGGGCCGCGATAACCTCAAAAGTATGGAGGTAAGCTTCGATGACGTCGTGCTCGGATAACCTGACGAGGTACTGGTGAGCCTTGACGGGTGATTCTGGGAGGGGCATGCGCCCTGCCACGCTGGCCTGCAGTTGTTCCACAACCCGGTCAGTATACTCCTGTCATATGGCCAGTCACTCAGTTAACTGCTGCTGGCAGCCCGAGAGCTTAGTCAGGCGGCGGATGATCTCTTCCATTTGTCCCTGGGGGAGAGAGCGGTTCTCCTAGATGAAACACAGAGATTGTTAGAGCAACCTGGAGTTACAAGTCTGTGTCTCAATTCCCCTGTAATGCCTGCATTCTCCACCATATGTCGCAGGGTGAATGAGAACACAGACTTGCTACTGCTAGAAAGTACTGCTAGAGAGTGATTTATTGACCCACACACTGATCACACATGCTCAGATGAATGGTGCTCGGTGCAAGTCTCCACTCGGTGCTCGTGGGGTGAAGTGCCGTGGTGAAGATCCCTCTCCTGGGGTGTCGTCGGATTCTGTGAACAGGGAGAAACAAGCATTAATTTCGCCTGGATCTCCGTTGCAATTCTCCTGTAATATCTCTTCTCCTGACTTTTATGGGCCGCGGGAACGAGCTCCAGGTGCGCCACTCATCACGCACAGGTGTTGTGATTGTGTGATCAGTGTGGAAGCAGCAATATTATATATATACAGCAATACTGTATATATATATATATAGCAATACTGTATATATATATATATATACAGTGTATATATATACACAGATATATATACACACACACACACAATAAGCACATATTAATGCCTTATTCTACATCCCTAATCCTACCCAATACCTAAACTTAACAACTACCTTACTATTAATAAGCAGAAAATTTGTAATTTATTGAGGGAAAAGTCATAGTTAATAGTGAATAATGTTCCCTATTCTAAAGTGTTACTATATATATATATATATATATATAATACCTTGCTACGCGTACTGCGTTAGGGTAACCGAGACGTGTCATTTGCACTTACATATTGTTGCTCGTTTGTTAGTTTTGATTGCTTTTATTGTCCTCATTTTTAAGTCGCTTTGGATAAAAGTGTCCGCTAAATTACTAAATGTAAATGTAAAATGTAAAAATGCAAATGAATAAATGTAAATGTAAGTAATGTAGGACTACACTTTATGCAAAATAAACCCTGACAGGGTGAATAGGACTCCAATGCAAAGCGTGGACATGAAATATTGTTTCATTGATTTATTGAAAGTTGAACCTTTATTAATCTTACCTGTTTATTACATTATAATCTATTACAGTGTACAAAACAGTCATTCTGGAAAAGGGATGAACATAACAAAAATGTTACATTACCTTTAATACTAATATCCTCTAATCTGATTTTTAGTAAAACTGATAACTGAGACACAAGATGGCACCAGTTGAGTTTGAATAAAAAAATTAGAGCAATCTGTGGTGTGATACAAGTCTCTTGTACAGCTTTGCCACTGAAGGAAGTATCAGCATTGCAAGGAGATACTTTTATTTATTTATTTAAAATAAATGGCAAAAATTGAATAGGTGATGCAAAACTGCACACATGTAATTGAGTATCACTGTAGAGATCATTAATCCACTCTAACTTGCTGCATGTCCCAGAGGAATGTGCCACAATCAAATCGCTGAGGATGATTTAAATAAATGCATTTACCTGCATTGTCTTTGAAAGATACTGTCTTGCCAAGTATTTTGTCTTCAATGAAAGATTTGTTTGAAAAACGGCAGCATGTTTACAATAATTCATCACTCTCAAAAGAGTATGTTGTGAAATGTGAAGAATAGACAAAAACCTTGTCTTTCAGTCACTCAGGCATTGTGAAGAGGCAGGTTTGAAAAACACAGGAATGATGGCGCAGCCACAATAGTACAACAGTGCAAGGTCATTTATTTCCAATGTCCACAATCCCAAAATACAAAAATTTTAACCAACACCAAAATAAAAATAAATAAATAAATCTTTACAAAATATTTACAACCAGCGCTTGGCTGAGCTACCTCCTACAAAAAAGGTTTTCCACTGCCATGGCTTGCACTACCAAATGTCCTCCTCAACTTCCCCCTCCCAAATTAGAAATAAATCAACCCTTTTATAGTGTAGAGAGAAAAGAGAGTAACCATTTGAAGGTAAATACAAGGTAAGGAATACTTTTTCAACCTTCTACAAAAAGGTAAGATAATTATACACACATTTCTCACGGGTATACAAGTCTTGATTCAAGCTATGCATGCATTATCCTTGATGGCAAACAGTTAAGACATAAATCAAGAACATTTTCCCACGTTCCCCCTCCCCACATATAACCACATAGAACAGTCCAGCCAGCGGAAGGTTCGCGCATGCGCAGCCCGCGAAAGTTCCTGTCTTAAGCATTTACGAACTGCCGCCAGCATTTTGACCCTTCTTATCTGCTGTACTGGCAGCAGATCCAACACGGAAGACGCCAAAAGCAAGAAACCTCACAGCACGAACAGAGACACAAACCAGTTCCTTAGTCACGGCCAGGAGTGCCGTTCCCAGTTCCAGTGGATCCAGTTACCCAGTTTCGGTCAGGAGTGCCATTCCCAGTTCCAGGGGATCCAGTTCCCCAGTTTCGGCCAGGAGTGCCGTTCCCAGTTCCAGTGGATCCAGTTCCTTAGTCACGGCCAGGAGTGCCGTTCCCAGTTCCAGGGGATCCAGTTCCCCAGTTTCGGCCAGGAGTGCTGTTTTCAGTCCCAGTGGATCCAGTTCCTTTGTCACGGCCAGGAGTGCCATTCCTAGTTCCAGTGGATCCAGTTCCCCAGTTATGTCAGTGCCGTTCCAGAGTATAGCCCACGGAGGGGCTCCTCTGCTCCTCTGAGTCCCCTGATCAACCATGGTGCCCAAAACTGCCAGATACGCCATGGCGCCCAGAGCTGCCACCATGTACAACAGTGAGCGCACGCTAGATTAAATTGATTATGTTTTAAATATGGTTATTTTTCTTACAAAAATGCATCAATTCACTACAGGAGGCCTTTGTTCACCCCCCGGAGCCGTGTGAGGCACTTTTTTATTATGGATGGATGCGCTTTATTTCACTTATTTTGGACTGATGCACTGCAGCACCTGCTGACTGCCATTAAACAGCTTGAAATATCAAAGACAAGTTTTAATATAACTCTGACTGGATTCGTCTGAAAGGAGAAAGTCATATACACCTAGCATTGCTTGAGGGTGAGTAATTCATGGGCTAATTTTCATTTTTGGGTGAACTAACCCTTTAAATACAGTAACTAATTACTAATAGTAACTAATAGTTCTTATTGTAGAGCAATCTCTTATAGGCTTATGTGTAAATTAGGGCTGTCACAATATCAGATATTTCACTACATGATTATCTTGGGGGGAAAAATCACAATAACAATATATCGCGATATCTATAGAAGTCTTATGGGAGTAGTTGTTTTATAGAAGTCTATATATGGGAGTAGCTGTTAAAGATGTTTAGACAAGCCCTTCATAAAGCAAAAAAAGATTTTTACGTAGAAAGAGCGACAGCACACTGCATTAAAAGAAATGATCATTCATGTTTTCATGACCGCTGGCCAAATTCAAAAAATGAAACTAAAATTAAATCATCTCTGAGAGCAAGGGGGCCCCCTGGTGTTTCGGGTGCCCTACGCAGCTTGCGTATTTTGCTTATAGGGAGGATCGTCTCTGACCATGTAGAGTTTTTAAATAACTTATTTCTTTGAACTGATGAGGCTTCTATACAGTATTCTACACAGTGCTAAAGGCTGTCTATTAGCATTGCATTATAAATAAACATTATCCTTATAAAAAATGCCAGAGATGACTTGAACACAGATAAACCATACTGTTGCAATCGTGTGTTAATTCTCTTCACGTTTTATCAGTCAACTATTTCTTTCTGCATTTTATTCAGCTACAGTGATAGCTGGATGCCTTTGTCCATATAAGGAATTTTCCTGGAAAGTCATTTGTTTTATTACTCCTATGTGAACTTCCCATGCAAAGAAGCCCTCTGGCGTTGGTTATGAACGAAACGAATCACACGTGAGAGTTTAGTGGTGTGTACTTTTGAAATAACATGGTTATCGCTGATACTGGTATATCACACCCCTAATTAACATGATAATGACTATCGTCAATAACGGTATATCGCGACACCCCTAGTGTAAATAACAATATTTTTTTATTCTACATTTCATTACCTGTTTAAGCTCCATGAGTTCATTGGCTGTGTTCAAAATCATTCATCCATATTAATTATGACTATAAAAGTGCAAATACTGTACAGATCATTTGCATTGGTAGGTGCAGTGGAGCTCAATCTGGGATGCTTCTCTTCCTTTACACACTCCTCCTTTTCCATTACATTCAGACAAAGGTAAACACACTTTGCCGAATGATGGGAGACCCCAAGCACCCACTGCTTTCCAAGGATGGAGAAGTAACTATTGGAGGAATTTTTGCAGTCCACAGTAAACTAACATTATCTTCATTTGAGTTTACAGAAAAACCTCAGCCTCTATCATGCTCCAGGTTTGTTAAATTGAAAACTTTGAGAAACATTAGAAAAGATGATTTATTAAAAGTTTTATTAAATAGCAATTAGCAATGCATTTTTTAACAGATTTTTGTAATGATTACGCTTACTGTTATGTTTTATGTATAATATACCACCTTACGTATGTATTTATCTATTTATTGTATTTTTTTTTCACAGTGTAAATCTAAGAGATTTCCGGATGGCTCAGATTATGATTTTTGCCATTGAGGAAATTAACAGAAGTGAAAGTTTGCTCCCAAATGTATCTATTGGCTACCAAATTTATGATAACTGTGGTTCAAGACTGTTTTCTATGAATTCAACTATGGCACTGATGAATGGTCAGGAGTTTGCAGCAGAGGACAGATGCAATGGACAATCACTTATTCATGCTATCATAGGAGAATCAGAGTCTTCAGCCACAGTAATTCTGTCCAGAACCACAGGATCTTTTAAAATTCCAGTGGTAAGGAGCAATAACACTAAATGTTTGACACAATTACCATTCTGATGACTGTTTCATTGTGTTCTGTTCTTTCTTTTCTCTCACTCCGTTTCTCTCCCTCTCTCTAAGATAAGTCAGTCAGCCACATGTGACTGTCTCAGTAATAGGAAAGATTACCCTTCTTTCTTCAGGACTATTGCTAGTGATTACCACCAGAGCAGAGCACTTGCATATATGGTCAAGCACTTTGGCTGGTTTTGGGTGGGAGCTGTGAACACTGACAATGATTATGGAAACTATGGAATGAACATATTCCTCAATACAGCCCAGGAGGAGGGGATTTGTGTGGAGTACTCTGTGAAATTCTACCGAACAGAGACTGAAAAACTTAAAAAAGTGGTAGACATAATAAAACAAGGCACTGCAAAAGTTATTGTTGCATTTCTTACCAGTTTTGAGATGAACAGTCTACTTGAGCAGTTAAGTATTCAGAACATTACAGGCCTACAAATGATTGGTGTGGAAGCATGGATAACTGCAAAGAGTTTGATCACTCCAAAGAGTTTTCAATTTTTGGGAGGGTCACTGGGGTTTGCAGTGAGAAAAATCAATGTTGAAGGGTTTTCAGATTATGTCATAAAAGAATTCTGGGACACAGCTTTTCCATGTTCACAAACTGAGAGGAATTCTTCTCAATATGCACTAAATTGCAGTGGATATCAGGATCTACTTCCAGTGAAAAACTATAATGAAGATGTGCCAGAACAAAGATATGCTAGCAACGTCTATAAAGCAGTTTATGCTGTGGCTCATTCAGTACACAGTCTACTCAAATGCAGAGAACAAGAAGGTTGTGACAAAGGCCTGACAATACAACCACAGCAGGTAGGTAAGTAAGTAAGTGAATGAATGAAAGAAAGAAAACAAGCAAAATAAATAAAATCAGTGCTAGAGGGGCAGACAGTGAGAGCAAGAGGTTATACCTATGCATCTGGAAATGTGTTAAATTATTCAAATATAATACATCTCTGTCTATTGCTAGGTGGTTGAGGCTCTGAAAAAAATAAATTTTACAGTAAAGTTTGGAGATCATGTGTGGTTTGACAGCACTGGTGGTGCAGTGGCCCAGTATGAAATTGTGAACTGGCAGCAGGACTCTGATGGATCAATCCAGTTTAAACCAGTGGGATACTATGATGCCTCACTGCCCCCTGACCAGCGCTTTGTGCTGAACACTGAAAACATAATCTGGGCTGGAGCACAGCTGGGGGTAAATGGCAGTTATCTGTTCTATTTTAACTGGTGCAGGGGAAAAACAACAACAAACAAAAAAACTACTTCGCAATAATGTATAACTGCACATTTCAAGCATAAAATTGGCCAGTGTGCAATAGAAGCTATTGTATGCTGGTTCATTGTGAATAATTCTTGAGAATAAAACAATATTTTAAAGTGCTGTTATACAAAATGAGCAACATTACTCAGCACTGAGACCCTTAAATCTCCAGTTGATTCACTTTGTCACTAGTTGCCCTGAAATTCAAATGGTAATCATTTTTATTGAGATCTTCTTAAAATGAATTCTTAAAAATCATACTAGAAAATAAATATTGTCCCTAGGAATTTATGTTTGTTAATGTTTGTTTTCCAGTTGACTCACAGAGTTGATTCACGTAAATGTATATCACATTAGCTTCTTACAAACAAACTTGCACTACTCTATTTTGAACAATATTTAATTATGTAATTTTATTCTTCAGAGTAGATATAAATAACTATACAAAAAGTTCATTTGCAACAGATAACACATATAGCATGTAGCATATTCAGCATGTTCCACATATAGCATGTTCTGAACCTTAAACACGTTTTGTCATGAAAGCCGGTATTGTCCACTGTCAAGGAATCATGAGTTCACGTTTTACAGAAACCAGCAAGCACCCTTGTTGTTTGTGAACACAACCCGATAAGTCCATTTTAGCGAATCAGCACACAGTAATCAGGTCAGGTGACAAGGCTGCTAGTCAGGACTCACTAGCTAAGAGGAGTTTCGTCTAAAGGAGTTTCATCAAAGCTGACTAAAAGTGATCGAGGATGGACAGTTTTGGAGATCTTGATGAACCTGTGATATCTTTTTGGGGCGTAAAAAATGTAAAAAAAAATTAAGTTATTATTACTTAATCAAAACAACCCAACTGCAGTTTGATTGAAATTACTTGGAATGCAAAAAAATATATATATATCTTAAAAAGAGTTATCTGTGTTTTTTTTTTTTTTTGCAAATTAACTCTTCATATGTATATTTTTCAATGTAGAAGCCAAGGTCTGTGTGCAGTGAGAGCTGTACTCCAGGCACTAGGAAGGCTACACAAAAAGGAAGACCTGTCTGCTGTTATGACTGTATCCCATGTGCAGAAGGAGAAATCAGTAATGAGACAGGTAACCTACAGCCCATCTCACATTTCCAAAGAAAACTGGTTAGTTGTTCATTATGTATTCTTCTTCTACTATTCAGGGTGCAGTTTCTTATCGAAGGAGTTAATAAATAATATATAAACCATTTTCCTTTTGTCTCTAACTAGTAATCGCAACTTCCTTTCCAGATTCAAATAACTGCAAGCAGTGTCCGGGGGAATACTGGTCTAATGCTCAGAAAAATAAATGTATATTAAAGGCTGTAGAATTTCTGTCATTCACAGACGTTATGAGTATTGTGCTAGTCTTTTTCTCACTGTTTGGAGCAGGATTAACTCTGCTGGTAGCCATCCTGTTTTACATCAAGAAGGACACCCCTATAGTAAAAGCCAACAACTCAGAGCTCAGCTTCCTGCTGCTCTTCTCATTGACTCTGTGTTTCCTCTGTTCACTTACTTTCATTGGTCGACCCACTGAGTGGTCCTGTATGTTGCGTCACACAGCATTTGGAATCACTTTTGTCCTCTGTATCTCCTGTGTTCTGGGGAAAACAATAGTGGTGTTAATGGCCTTCAAGGCTACACTTCCAGGAAGTAATGTCATGAAATTGTTTGGGCCTGTACAACAACGACTCAGTGTTTTTGCCTTTACACTTATACAGGTTCTTATCTGTGTGCTTTGGCTAACAATATCTCCCCCATTTCCCCACAAAAATACAAAATATTATCAAGAAAAAATCATTCTTGAATGTCATCTAGGTTCTACTATAGGTTTCTCTGCTGTTCTGGGTTATATTGGCCTACTGGCTGTTTTGTGCTTCATTTTGGCTTTTCTTGCTCGCACACTGCCTGATAACTTCAATGAAGCCAAATTCATCACATTCAGTATGCTCATATTTTGTGCTGTATGGATTACATTTATACCAGCTTATGTCAGTTCCCCTGGAAAATTTACTGTAGCTGTGGAGATATTTGCCATTGTAGCCTCCAGCTTTGGTTTACTATTATGCATTTTTGCGCCTAAATGTCACATCATCCTGTTTAAGCCAGAACAAAATACAAAGCAACATCTGATGGGGAAAGCACCAACTAAATCCAATTAATTAATTAATTAAAAAAGTATAAAGTAAATTGGGTATTCTCTAGTCATTGAGCACACAAATGATGTATGCTCAATGACTAGAGCAGTGACTCCCAAACTTGTCCTGGAGTACCCCCAGCACTGCACATTTTGTATGTCTACCTCATCTATCACACCTGATTCAGCTCATCAGTTCATTAGTGGAGACTGCAAGACCTGAAGTGGGGGGGTACTTCATAGAGAGGTTTGAGAACCACTGGACTAGAGAATACCAATAATTCACTTTGAGAGTCGTGCACCGAATAAATTGTCACGTCTCGCCAGAAGATGGCACCAGCAGCGGAATCATCCATCCATCCATTCACGATGTACAGCATAATACAGGTGTAAATTAATTGTAAAATTATTAGTAAATTGTTTAATTAGGGTTTATACATAATTTTCATGACAGAGTTCAAGATAAATCCTTACGTCTTACTACTGGAGCTGCAAGTTTGCCAGTTTCAAAATGATTAATAAACAGTAAGCAAAAACTATGCAAAAACGACAGTCCTTCCAGTGCAATAAGTGTCCGAATTCACTTACTCATTTTCATTTACTCCTTCTAGTGAACTCTATTAGTGCTCTAATGTAGGGAATAGTGAATGAGGGTATAGAGGGCAATTTCAGATTCAGCCAGTGACTTGCCGCCACATACTAGCGGTTTTACTTTTATTTCATTAAAGTATCATTTCAGTTATTTAACCCTCAGGTTGTGTTCGGGTAATTTTGATCCGGTGAGAATGTGCATTTGGGCTAAAATTTTGTGACTTTGCATACACACGGTATAACTACTTCCTTCTAAAAATTTTATTTATTTATATTTTAGTTATTTATTTGAATGTTATTGCACCTTGTTATACTTGTGGTGTTCCCAGTCAAAAATGACCGGCCTACAAAAAAAATAGCTTATAATTCTCTTGTTGTGCTATATTATCAACAAATATAGGATTCAATATTTTTGTCAACTTATTTTCTTTAAATTAGGAACGTTTTTTTAGGACTGCCTTTTTTGGAACTGATTGATTGTAGGCCTCATTAATATGAGCTTATGTATAATTTTGTCAATATTAAATAAAATATGAAAAAATGCACTGTAGTATGCTCTAATGTTTAAATAGGAAAATTGTTTTGAAAAGCTTTTATTTTGTACAAAATTGCAAAAAAACAAAAACAAATCTCACTTGTGGTGTTTAAGATTGAGGTCAAAAATGACCGGCTTAAAATATAAAGGTCTCGGGCATGTGGTTTGTGGATGCATGCATATTCACACAAACACAAACACACACACACACACACACTTTTATGTACACAAATAATTTTGAGTATTACAGGCTTTCTTTTGTACAGAGATGTATCATCATAGTGGCAGGGGCGAAATCACATTTCGAAGGGCACATTTGTTCAATATCAATATCATTATATATACACTGAACAAAATTATAAACGCAACACTTTTGTTTTTGCCCCCATTTTTCATGAGCTGAACTCAAATATCTAAGACTTTTTCTATGTACACAAAAGGCCTATTTCTCTCAAATATTGTTCACAAATCTGTCTAAATCTGTGTTAGTGAGCACTTCTCCTTTGCCAAGATAATCCATCCACCTCACAGGTGTGGCATGTCAAGATGCTGATTAGAGAGCATGATTATTGCACAGGTGTGCCTTAGGCTGGCCACAATAAAAGGCCACTCTAAAATGTGCAGTTTTATCACACAGCACAATGCCAGAGATGTCGCAAGTTTTGAGGGAGCGTGCAATTGGCATGCTGACTGCAGGAATGTCCACCAGAGCTGTTGCCCGTGAAATGAATGTTAATTTCTCTACCATAAGCCATCTCCAAAAGGCGTTTCAGAGAATTTGACAGTACATCCAACCGGCCTCACAACTGCAGACCACGTGTAACCACACCAGCCCAGGACCTCCACATCCAGCATCTTCACCTCCAAGATCGTCTGAGACCAGCCACCAGCTGCTGCAACAATCGGTTTGCATAACCAAAGAATTTCTGCACAAACTGTCAGAAACCGTCTCAGGGAAGCTCATCTGCATGCTTGTCGTCCTCATCGGGGTCTCAACCTGACTGCAGTTCGTCATCGTAACCGACTTGAGTTGGCAAATGCTCACATTCGATGGCGTCTGGCACTTTGGAGAGGTGTTCTCTTCACGGATGAATCCCGGTTTTCACTGTACAGGGCAGATGGCAGACAGCGTGTATGGCGTCGTGTGGGTGAGCGGTTTGCTGATGTCAACGTTGTGGATTGAGTGGCCCATGGTGGCGGTGGGGTTATGGTATGGGCAGGCGTATGTTATGGACAACGAACACAGGTGCATTTTATTGATGGCATTTTGAATGCACAGAGATACCGTGACGAGATCCTGAGGCCCATTGTTGTACCATTCATCCACGACCATCACCTCATGTAGCAGCATGATAATGCACGGTCCCATGTTGCAAGGATCTGTACACAATTCCTGGAAGCTGAAAACATCCCAGTTCTTGCATGGCCAGCATACTCACCGGACATGTCACCCATTGAGCATGTTTGGGATGCTCTGGATCGGCGTATATGGCAGCGTGTTCCAGTTCCTGCCAATATCCAGCGTGAGGCAAATGGTGGTCACACCAGATACTGACTGGTTTTCGGACCCCCCAATACAGTAAAACCGCACATTTTAGAGTGGTCTTTTATTGTGGCCAGCCTAAGGCACACCTGTGTAATAATTATGCTGTCTAATCAGCATCTTGATATGCCACACCTGTGAGGTGGATGGATTGTCTCGGCAAAGGAGAAGTGCTCACTTACACAGATTTAGACAGATTTGTGAACAATATTTGAGAGAAATAGGCCTTTTGTGTACATTGAAAAAGTCTTAGATCTTTGAGTTCAGCTCATGAAAAATGGGGGCAAAAACAAAAGTGTTGTGTTTATAATTTTGTTCAGTTTAGGAAAAGTCTTAGATCTTTGAGTTCAGCTCATGAAAAATGGGGGCAAAAACAAAAGTGTTGCATTTATAATTTTGTTCAGTGTATACACACACACACACACACACACACAAAAAAAAGAAAAACAAGTAGATAGAATAGAAAAAAATAGAAAGTTAATGTTAGTTTTTTTTTATAAAAATGAAGATAAAAAGATAAAGTAGAATTAAATTAGAATAGAAAGTGCTAGAGTTAGAGGGTCAAATAAAGATTATGCCATAAACATTAAACATTATGCCATAAAAAAAAAATTTTTAACTACAAGAGCATTTACATGACACAATGTTTAGATAAATTATAGATATATGAAATGTATATCATACTGCAGGACATGTGATATTAACTACTGATTTTGTATATTACTGCTCATTGTCTGGCTTGCTATAATTAAGTTTTTTGCCTTTTTTAAAGTATATACTTTACACAGACTGACTTCTACCTTACTTTTTACAGACCAAAAATAAACAATTAAATAATTACACCTAATTTAACAATAAGTTGCATCAGGTGTGATTTTGTTGCTGAAAACAGTAAAACATGTAAAACATTCAGTAAAACATTCACATGTTTTGACACTAATAGGGTGTTGCTTCCAGCTGTGCTTTAATTAAAGTGTTTATTATTTTGATTTTATGTTTGTGGAGACTCCTCTCAACCTAGCTTCTGGGCAATAACAAGTCATTGGAGCCTTTGCGTCAGCCTGCTTTTCAGGTTGCAACCTGTCACAGTATTCAGGCTTTTTTTCGTTCTGTCACTTTAGTTTGACCCCACCCCGATTGCAAACAAAGGACAAAAAAGTAACAGAACAAATACAGGGACAGCCAAAAGTGTAGCAGGCCACTACGTTCTTTATTTCAGCCCTTCACAAGAGCCATTTGTGCAACAATGAAAACAACAACAAAAACTATTTAAAAAAACAAACAAACAGTGATGTCACTGTCAGATTGTCCTCTTTGTTTCGTTGTGTAATTTAGCCTTGAAATAGTCATGTTAATGGAGTTTATTTATCAATAGAACATGGATTATATCTTTCCCATCACATGTTGCTTTGTATTTTGTTCAGGCTTAAGCAAGATGATATAAAATTTTGGTGCAAATATGCAAAGTAATAACCCAAAGCTTGAGGCTAAAATGGCAAAAATCTCCACAGCTACAGTAAATTTTCCAGGAGAACTGACATAAGCTGGAATAAATGTGATCCATACAGCACAAAATATGAGCATACTGAATGTGATGAATTTGGCTTCATTGAAGTTATCAGGCAGTGTGCGAGCCAGAAAAGCTAAAATGAAGCACAAGACAGCCAGTAGGCCAATATAACCAAGAACAGCAGAGAAACCTATAGTAGAACCTAGACTGCACTCAAGAATGATCTTTTCATTATAGTATTTCATATTTTTATAGGGAAATGGAGGAGATATTGTAAGCCAAAGCACACAGATAAGAACCTGTATTAGTGTAAAGGAAACAACACTGAGTCGCTGTTGAAGAGGCCCAAACCATTTCATTACATTACTTCCTGGAAGTGTAGCCTTGAAGGCCATTAACACCACTATTGTTTTCCCCAGAACACAGGAGATACAGAGGACAAAGGCGATCCCAAATGCTGTGTGACGCAACATACAGGACCACTCAGTGGGTCGACTAATGAAAGTAAGTGAACAGAGAAAACACAGAGTCAATGAGAAGAGCAGCAGGAAACTCAGCTCTGAGTTGTTGGCTTTTACTATGGGGGTGTCCTTCTTGTTGTAAAATAGGATGGCCACCAGCAGAGTTAATCCTACTCCAAACAGTGAGAAAAAGACCAGCACAAAACCCATAACGTCTGTGAAAGACAGAAACTCTACAGTCTTTAACACACATTTATTTTTCTCAGCATTAGACCAGTATTCCCCTGGACACTGCCTGCAGTTATTTGAATCTGGAAAGGAAGTTGTTATCACTATAGTTATAAGACAAAAAGGAAATTATTATTATTATTATTATTATTATTAAACTTGTTTGATAGAAAAACTGCACCCTGAAAAATAATATAAGAAGAAAAGTAATACAAAAGATGCAACTAACTAGTTTTCTTTGAAACTGATAAGGGCTGAAGATTACCTGTCTCATTACTGATTTCTCCTTCTGCACATGGAATACAGTCATAACAGCAGACAGGTCTTCCTTTTTGTGTAGCCTTCCTAGTGCCTGGAGGACAGCTCTCACTGCAAACAGACCTTGGCTTCTGCATAGAAACATTATACTAATATACACATACAGACTATTTGAATCATGAAATACTGAAAGCTATAGAAATTAGAAATTAGAAATTTGATCAGGCCTGACAATCTCTTGGTTTTATTGCTTTAAATTTCTAGTGCCACAAACAAACTTTGTAGACAGGTTATTGCTGTTTACCTCGCGCTCTCCTCCAGCCCAGATTATGTTTTCAGTGTTGAGAACAAAGCGCTGGTCAGGAGGCAGTGAGGCATCATAGTATCCCACTGGTTTAAACTGGATTGATCCATCAGAGTCCTGCTGCCAGTTCACAACTTCATATTGGGCTACTGTGGCACCAGTGCTGTCAAACCACACACGATCTCCCATCTTTACAGTGAAATTGACATTTTTCAGAGCTTCAACCACCTAGCAAAAATACAGATTTAGAATGTTATGAATAAGGCATTAGCACAATGATAATCAGCTAAAACATAAACAGGTTAGGCGCATGCTCTCTATATTTCCTTCTAGCAATCACTTTACCAGATAGATAGATAGATAGAAAGATACCTGTTGTGGTTGTATTGTTAAGTTTTTCTTGCACCCTTCATTTTCTTTGCACTTGAATAGACTGTGTAGTGAATGAGCCACAGCATAAACTGCTTTGTACACATTACTTGCATATCTTTGTTCAGGCACATCTTCATTATAGTTTTTCAGCACAAGCAGATCATGATATCTGCTGCTACTTAATTCAGTTTGAGAATTCAAACAGTTCTGTGAGCATGGAATAGCTGTTTCCCAGAATGCTTTTAGAGCATAATCTGCAAAACCTTGGATATTGTTTTTTTTCACTGCAAACCCCAGTGACCCTCCCAGTACACGAAAACTGTTTGGCGTGATCATACTGCTTGCTGTTATCCATGCCTCCACACCAATCACCTGGAGGCCTGTAATGTTTTGAATACTTAGCTGATCAAGTAGATTGTTCATCTCAAAACTGGTAAGAAATGCAACAATCACTTTTGCAGTGCCTTTTTTTATTGTGTCTACTACGATTTTTAGTTTTTCAGTCTCTGTCCTCTGAAATTTCACAGAGTACTCCACACAAATGCCCTCTTCCTGGGTTATATTCAGAAATATGGCCATTCCGTAGTTTCCATAGTCATTGTCACTGTTCACAGCTCCCACCCAAGACCAGCCAAAGTATTTGACTATGTATGCAAGTGCTCTGCTCTGATGATAATCACTAGCAATAGTCCTGAAGACAGAAGGGTAATATTTTCTATTACTGAGACATTCACATGTGGCTGAGTGACTTATCTGGGAAAAAAACCAAAAAAACATATGAAATAATTATACAATAATGTGCAAGGAGATAGTGTCAACTATTTACTGTTATTTCGCCTTACCACTGGAATTTTAAAAGATCCTGTTGTTCTGGACAGAATTACTGTGGCAGAAGATTGTGGTTCCCCTATGATTGCATGTATAGAGGACCGTCCATTGCATGTCTCCCCTGCTGCAAACGCTGGTCCATTCATCAGTGCCATAGTTGCACTCATAGAAGCCATTCTTGAACCACAGCTATCATAAATTCTGTAGCCAATAGAAACATTTGGGAGCAAAATTTCATTTTTGTTAATTTCGTCTATGGCAAAGATCATCATTTGAACCATCCGAAAATCTTGTAGATTCACACTGTAAAAACATTACACAAGAAAGCAAAATTTCAACTAAACAAATAAACAGATATAAACTTTAAGGTATTTGTTTTCCTTTTACTTTTTATCACATGTTGGTCATACCAAAAACACCATAGCTTTTCAGATGTCTGCATTAAATACACTGCAAACTTGAGAAAAATCAGGGCAGACAATGTAACAAACCTGGAGCATGATAGAAGCTGAGGTTTTTGTGTAAACTCAAATGAAGATAATGCTAATTTGCTGTGTATTGCCAAAATTGCTCCAATAGTTATGTCTCCATCCTTGGAAAACAGTGGGTGCTTAGGTTCACCCATTATTCTGCAAACAAACAATTCCGCCTTCACATTAAGGTGATGGAAAAGCAGGAGTGTGTAAAGAAAGATAAGCATCCCAGTGATTGAGCTCAACTGTGACTGCCAAATTGAAATGACCTGATACAGGATGTTCTCTTTTATAGGCATAATTAATATGGATAATTTCTTGTAGACGTTGCCAGTGACCTCATAGGGCAGGACATGAGTCAGGTCGAGCAGGAGTGGAATAGAGTCAAGCTGATTTGAAAGAGTCTAATGTTATCAAACTATCAGAAGGTAGCAAAAATGTGAACACTTGAATATACAATTTTTGGTATAATTTTCATTAATTTGTATCTAATAAAGCCTTTGAAAAGCCTACCCAATTCAGTCCTTAATACATATTCTTCTTTGTTTGGTCTTTTTGCTTGTTTGCTCAGTCGCTTGTCTGTAGTTTATTTTTGCATCAAAACCATTTCTCCTACTATGTGGTACTACCCTAATTTTGTGTTCAGTGAATTATAACCAAGGCCCTGTAGTGTTGAGACCATTGCATACATACAAAACAGGGCAGAAAAGAGGCACATTCAAATTTTCTTTAACGTGTTTGCTAGGTGGATATTCACCAAAACAATTTTCTGTCGTCTCTGGACAAATTTCTTTTGCTAGCAGCACTGATTTTTGCCGAAGACTGCCCATTATTTTTGTCTGAATCAAAACTGCTGATGCTTGCCTGGTGATGGTGATTCAGAGGAGCACAATACTGTCAGAGCTATCATGGCCTTAGCATAAGACTGACCTACATAGTGAAACTCAGTAATCATGTACACAAATAACACCGATATAAAAAAAAATAAAAAATTCCACCTGATCTCTTAAATAAAATGAAATCATAAAAACTAAATGCATTAATATTAAACAAGGAAATTATAATATATGAGGTACAATGTTGCATGTCATACTGCAGGAAACAGTTTGACATGTCATATTAACCAAGCCAAATTATCCAAATGATCCACATCTGAATTAAGTATATACAATTACTTACAAACAACTGAAGACATACATCTGATTTACATACTTTTTGCACATTTTCAATTAAATTCAATTCAAGTTTATTTGTATAATGCTTTTCACGATACAAATCGTTGCAAAGCAACTTTACAACAAATTAAGTTTCTACCATATTTAGTGGTAGCTTATCAGTGGCGACTGTCAGTTTATGAACAAATGGCAGAAATGTACGGAAAAATCAATTAAAGACGTAATCAAACAGACGATGAACACTATTAACAGCAATTATTATATGATGCAATCAAACTTATAGCAACATTTATAACTTATAGCATCATCTGAGGTCCTCTGAGGGGTTGACGTAATCTCTTCTCAGGTGTTCTGGATCCAGACTGAATCTTGTGTAAATCCGCAGAAACAGATAAACAAATTGAGACATAATTAGCGTAGCTGCTGTTCCAACCAAGCAAAATTGATTTGTTTAACCCAAGCTAAAGAATAATAATGTGCATTTGATCAGATATAACTGCAGTACAAGATTATGAGATGCATTATTTGAATGCTTGGACAAAGAGATGTGTCTTTAATCTAGATTTAAACAGAGAGAGTGTGTCTGAACCCCGAACGTTATCAGGAAGGCTATTCCAGATTTTAGGAGCCAAATGCGAAAAAGCTCTACCTCCTTTAGTGGACTTTGCTATCCTAGGTACCACCAAAAGTCCAGAGTTCTGTGACCTTAGGGAGCATGATGGATTGTAGCATGGAAGAAGACTAGTCAGGTACGCAGGAGCTAACCCATTAAGGGCCTTATAGGTAAGTAATAATATTTTGTAACTGATACGGAACTTAATAGGTAGCCAGTGCAGAGACTGTAAAACTGGGGTAATATGATCATATTTTCTTGACCTGGTAAGGACTCTAGCCGCTGCATTTTGGACGACCTGTAGCTTGTTTATTGAAGATGCAGAACAACCACCTAGCAGTGCATTACAATAGTCCAGTCTAGAGGTCATGAATGCATGAACTAGCTTTTCTGCATCAGAAACAGGTAACATGTTTCGTAACTTGGCGATGTTTCTAAGATGGAAGAATGCTGTTTTTGTAACATGGGAAATATGATTTTCAAAAGACAAGTTGCTATCTAATATAACACCCAGATTTTTGACTGTAGAGGAAGTAACAGTACATCAGTCTAGTTGCAAATTGTAATCCAAGAGATTCGTTGTACTGTCTTTTGGTCCAATAAGTAATATCTCTCTTATCCGAATTTAATAGGAGAAAATTATTGGTCATCCAATCTTTTACATTTTTAACACACGCTGTTAGCTTAGATAATTTAGAAGTAGACTCATCGGTCTATGTAGCACCTTAATGCTCGGACGGGACAGAGCAAAGCCAGGGCTGGGTCTGCCTCCTCCTGGGTCAGCGCTCGTAGGTTCACCACTTGGTCTTTGAAGGGTGAAGTGGGAACCTTGGGCACGTACCCGGGCCGGGGCCTCAGGATTACCTGGGAGTCAGCCGGCCCAAACTCTAGGCACGAATCATCGACCGAAAATGGGTGCAGGTCCCCTACCCTCTTGATGGACTGAATGCAAAGGTTTGAATGGGCCCTGCTGTAGTGATTTTAGCACTAGAGACAGGTCCCAAGAGAGTATAGAGGGGGGCCGGGAAGGATTCAACCTCCTGGCCCCTCTAAGGAACCTGATGACGAGGTCATGCTTACCTACCGACTTCCCATTCACCGGGTCATGGTACGCAGCAATAGCAGCAACCTGGAATTTGAGGGTGGAGGGAGACAGCCTTTACTCCAGCCCTTGCTGCAGAAAGGAAAGCACGACCGCAATCGGGCATCTCCGGGGGTCTTCTCGGCGAGAAGGCGTAAGCGCGTCTCATAGACGGTGCTCTTGCCGAAGTGATGGTGTTCACTACCTCCTGGGGTAGGTCACCTAGAACCTCCGCGTCCCGTCCAGGGACCAGACATGGAGTTTCCAAAGGTCTGGATGCGGGTGCCAAACGGTGCCCCGTCTCTGAGTCAGTAGATCCTTCCTCAGAGGAATCGGCCAAGGAGGGGCTGTTGCGAGGAGCACTAGCTCGGGGAACCAGGTCTGAGTGGGCCAATACGGCGCCATTAGCAAGACTTGCTCCGCTGAACTTGGGCAGGCGCCGGGCGAACTGAATCGCATAGCCGAGGCTGATGGTCCGCAGAAGCCAGCGAGACGGGCTGGGTAGCGCTGACCAAGTACCGCATAAGCGGGACCAGCGGAACCACAGCCGTACCCACAGTGGGGCAGCGAGGTGTAACACAGGGACCCAACTCGGGCGGCTTGTGAGCGGGCCGGAAAGGGGTGTGAGTGTGGGGTGCATGGCTCACCTGGTTCCACGGGTTGGCAGAGGGTGCATGAGTAGGGCCTTTGTTGACGCTCTCGATCTGCCCTCTGCTGCCGGCTGGTGAAGGAGGAGGATGAGAGAGGTCCGGCTTTAGTCCGTCCGCAACTCTCCATGCCCTCCTGAGACCCAGAGATAAAGGAAACTGCTCTTTTGTCGAGAATTTGGGTACTGTCGGCCGTGAGGCCAATGGCGGGAAAAAATTAAACAAAAGATTCTCCACCCGGCCCTCCTCCGGGGGAGGGAGTGGTGCGTTCACCATCTCCCGAAGAGCAGATCCCTCCATCTCTGGGTCGCCTGTCTCAGGGCCGCTTGCTTCTCTGCTTGCCGCCAGGTTGGACGGGGGCCTGGACAGGTGGCTCCACGACGCCCCTTTGCTGAAGGCTGCTGGGGATGTGGCGCGGGGGCGGACGCGGGGGCCTGCCCTCGGCGACGAGCAGGCTGGGGAGCTGCAGCCGGCGGATGGGTGGAGGCAGTAGCTGCCCGCCGGGGCAGGATGTGTCGGATCACCTCTGTCTGCTTCTGGGCAGCCGAGAACTGCTGGGCAAAGCTCTCGACTGCGTCGCCGAAGAGGCCGGTCTGGGACACAGGGGAATCGAGGAACCGAACCTTGTCGGTGTCCCTCATGTCTACCAGACACAGCCAGAGATGGCGCTCCTGGACCACAAGCGTGGACATTGCATGACCCAGAGAACTCGCGGTGACCTTCGTCGCTTAGAGCGCGAGGTCAGTAGCGGTTTGGAGCTTTTTCAGAATTTCCGGATCGTGACCACCCTCATGCAGGTCCTTCAGTGCCTTAGCCTGGTGCACCTGCAGTAACGCCATAGCGTGTAAGGCGGAAGCAGCTTCCCCACAAGCCGTATAGGCACTGCCAGTTGGACCAGACGAATGCCTACAGGCCCGGGAAGGAAGTACCTGCTATCCCCACCAGGAGGAGGCGGACTTAGTACACAATTGCATCGCTACCACCCGCTCCACCGGGGGGATCACGAATACCCCTTCGCTGCACCGCCGTCGAGGGTGGTGAGGGAGGAGGAGCCCGCCGGCCGGGTTTCTGGCAGTAAAAGGTGCCGTCCACGCCCTGGTGAGCTCGTCATGCACTTCCGGGAAGAAAGGCACCGGGGCGGGGTGCTGAGAACCAGCGCGAGCCACCCTGAGAAACCAATCATCCAGCCTTGAGGGCTCGGGACCCGGTGGAGGTTTCCACTCGAGCCCGACCCTTTTGGCAGCCCGGGAAAGCATAGCTGTCATCTCCGGATCCGATTCAGGCTTTGCCACCATCCCGGAGGGCGGAAGCGTGGCCGAATCTTCATCGGACAGCTCTCCCTCCGTGGCTGAGATCGACATATGGTCGGGGGGAGGTCTACTGGATACCTCTGGTACATTCTTTAAAGAGGGCCCAGCGCGTTCCGTGGGTCGCTCCACTGGATCGAAGGAGCAAGAGGAGTGATGGTCCCCAGAGGGTTGGTTCCCTGCGGGGTTTGCCATCACTGTAACCCTCAAACCGACCACGCTACTGCTGGAAGTGGTTCTCGTCTGTCCGCCAGAACGAGCCCCAGATCGCGGCAGCGGCAACGGGACTCCGCCCCCTTGCGAGTAGCGTAGCCTGGCGTGGCTAGAAGAAGGTAAAACAAATTCTAGCTATTTCTTTGCGCTTGAAAAAAGAAATGGAAAGAAAAAAGCTCTTACTGCCTGTAATATTGATGGAGTAATTTGTAAAGATCCTATTCAGATTTCTAAATTTGTTACAAAATTTTATAGTAACCTTTACTCTTCTAATTTCGATGCTAATAGTTGTGATAAATTTATTGATAAAATACTGTGTTTTATCCCTGCTATTAATGGTCATGATAAATGATTTGGATATTAATTGTGATGAAGTGTGGAAAGCACTCCATTCAATGGAAAAAGGGAAATCTCCGGGCATCGATGGCCTTACCATAGAATTTTACACTCATTTTTGGGATATTATTAAATGCCCTTTACTCAATATGTACAAAGAATGCATCACTCAGAGAGAGATGACAGTAACTATGAAACAAGGGATTATTTCCCTCATCCCTAAACCCAACAAAGACACTCTTTCTATTGACAATTGGCGCCCTATTATGCTTCTTACTGTAGATTATAAAATTCTGACTTCGGTTTATGCCAATAGATTAAAATTGAATCTGAATTCTGTTATATCTGAAACACAATCTGGTTTTTTAAAAGGCCGTCATATATCCAACAATATAAGATTGGTCCTGGATTTGTTAGATTATGCAGATTCCATGCATTCTCAAGGTCTTATTCTTTTTCTTGATTTTTACAAAGCCTTTAACACGATTGAACACCATTTTATTTTAAAATCGCTTAAATTGTTTGGTTTTGGGGATTCTTTTATTTATACTATTTCAATGTTTTATAAAGGTATCAAGAGTTCTGTTGTTATTCATTTTGACACTTTTCATAGATTTGATGTACAGCGTGGTGTTAGGCAGGGCTTCCCTTTTTCTCCTTTTTTATTTTTAGTAGTTACTGAGTTGCTATCTGTGAGCATTGTTCAGAATCAAGAATTGAAAGGGATTTCTGTTTTCGGGAGGGAAATTAATATTTCACAGTTGGCAGACGACACCACGTTGTTTTTAAAAGATGAAAAATATGTGCCAAAGGCTTTAGATTTAATTAACCAGTTTTCTTGCGCTTCTGGTTTAAAATTAAACCTCTCAAAATGTGAAATTATGCCTGTCCATGATATGAATTATGATTCAATAGAAAATATTCCTGTTAAGCCCACGGTGAAATACCTAGGTATTTATATTACTAAATATCTTCTGGCAAGACAACACTTAAACTTTTCAGCTAGGATAATTAAATCTAAAAATATTCTTAATATCTGGTTACAGCGGGACCTGTCGTTATATGGCAGAGTCCTCCTATCAAAGGCAGAAGGTCTTTCTCATTTTGTATATCCATCTTTATCTTTATTTGTTGAGAACAAAATTCATTTGGAAAAAGAAACCTCATAAATTAAAAAAAGGGGTGCTCTCTGACATGATTAACATATTTTCAAAAATAAATTGGCTTAAAAGATGTCTTGCCAATCCAATAGCCATTTGGTACTTTACCCCCAACCAAATATTTGGAAAATATGTTATGGAATAACAGTGATATCACTGTCAGAAATAAATCTTTATTTTTCCTCAGGTGGTTCCAAAATAATATTAACGGTATCCTCTCCTTGATGACTCTGGTAACCTTTTTACTTATGAGCAATTTATGACTTACCACAATTTCCCGATTCCTCCAAAAGAGTTTAATACAGTGGTTAAAGCAATCTCACCTGGGTTAATTCATCTTGTTAAAAGCCACTCCCTATAT
This sequence comes from Sinocyclocheilus grahami, assembly GCF_001515645.1. Taxonomy (NCBI): domain Eukaryota; kingdom Metazoa; phylum Chordata; class Actinopteri; order Cypriniformes; family Cyprinidae; genus Sinocyclocheilus; species Sinocyclocheilus grahami. The sequence continues at coordinate 14,775 of NW_015507346.1, read as the reverse complement.
AATCAAAGAAGAACAGTCACAATACAATCTACTTTGTTCTTGGACGGAATTGATTTTTTTAGACAAGAAATGTACCAATAGACATGTACGCCAAATCTTTCAATTCAAGAAAAAAATTTCTCCAAGAGGAAAGTTCTATTGGAGATCTTTGGTAGAAGATATAGATTGGAGAAGGGCCTGGCTTTCACCTGGAAAATACTGTATTTCCAATAAAGCTAAAGAAATACATTTCAAAATTGTACATAAAATATATCCTGTAAACTCTAATATTTCTAAATTGCACATTGACAGTTCATGTGCTTTTTGTAAGCAATCAGAAGAGACATTTGCACATTTGTTTTATGATTGCCCAATATCCAAGCAATTTTGGTCTGACCTTGGCTCCTATATATTCGATTCGGCCAATGTTACTTATTCTTTCAGTCTAAAAGACATTATTTTTTTTATCATATTGATGATAAAAATAGACCCCTAGAGCATATTGTTAACTTTTTTATTTTATATGGCAAATTCTTTATTAATAAACAAAAGTTTGCCAATAACATTCCATCCTATCCTCATTTTAAAACTGAATTAATATCACTTTTTAAATCTCTTAGTTATATAAATAACAACAAATCCCAAAGATGTATAAAATATTATGAAGAAATGTTTAAAGAAAATACATGTATTTAAAAGCTTTCCCTGTATATTAATGTTTGTATGTTATTGTTTTAATAGTGGTAATGTATGCATTCTTGTGTCTCCTTGTCTTGTCATCTTTTGTTTTTCATTGTTTTTTGTATAATATTTTCGTTTTCTCTCTCTTTGTTTTATTATATGTATTTGTATGTAATTCCTTGACAATGTTCTTATGTTATTGAGCATTAATAAAAAAAAAAAATTATGAAAAATGAAATGAAGAAATTCAAATAAACAATATTCCGTGTATCTTTTACTTTTTCTTTTGTGGATGGTCTTATTCTGTTTGTGACACTGTATGCAACAAAACCATGTTGCTTTTTCCTGCCAAGATGCAGTTTTTTTGAGCGTAAGTTATTCCATTACGGATACAAACAATAACTGTCCCTGAAGGAATGAGACGTAAACAAAGGAATTACCATCCATATTACAATGTTATTGCTTCGTTGGACTAAAAATGCTCTATGGGATATTGTTCAGTGGACCCTTACCTTTCTAACTAAACCGGGATTTACAGCTGTGGATGCGTTTATGACTCGTTATTACGATGAATCTGGTACGTACTGCATTTTGATGTGTACTGCTTACACAAATTTAGCAAATACATTCTTTATAAGCTTTCCATTGAAAAACAGCGATCTATCGTCGATGCTTGAGGCTTAGACATTTAGAATGATGTATAGTTTGTCAAGATTAATTAAAGAGCGTTCAGTGCGCCGGCGTCCAGGTGCGAGTTAACAGTAGGTATCAGTTGTTTGTTCATTGTTGTTTAAAATCAATTTAAACATGTTTTAACACCACTAGGGTGTAGCTTCCAGCTGTGCCTCAATTAATGTTGTTTTTTTTGTTGTTGTTGTTGAGACTCCTCTCAACCTAGCTTCCAGGCACGTACAAGTTGTGTTTGTCATCCTGTTTTTCAGGTTGCAACATGTCACCAGTCCTCATGCTCAGTTTGACCCCTACCCAATGATTTCAAACAAAGGACAAAAAGTAAGGGAACAAATACTGTGACAGACAAAAGAATAGCAGGTCACTAAAGTTTTTATTTCAGTGCTTAATTGTCATGAAGTTGTAAAACACAAAATTATTATTAGCTAATGGGAACAGTAAAAAAAAATCCTGTTTTCCTCAAATAAAAATAAGTTTCTTTCAAACACACATATTATTAAACTACATAAATATATATATACTACTGAATATATACATATATTTGTGACAGGATAATGGAAGTTTGAGTGATTCCTGTTGGCTGTTTTTGGTGTAACTTTTTTAACATATAGCAACATCATATAATTTTCCTGCAAAGTTGTTTGCTGATCTATAGGCAAGGTTAAAAATGTGCAAGCATTTCAACAATGGATCATATTAATTTGTGACCAATAAATTGGTAAATTCAATGTATTATTAAATGCAAATCATTACCCATTTTTTGACAGAAGATGTTGTATTGAACATAGAGAACGCATCATGTGTATTCTGCATTCCCTATGACATATATTTATTATTTTGCCTTTTTGACTTAATGTTGTCGACTAGCAGTTGCACAAATAATAAAATTAGATTTGGCCTTTGTTGCGCTAATCTGATGAAGCAGCGCAAAAATGGTAATCATCGTAGGTAATGTTTTTTTTTTTTTTTTGCCATTTTTCCTCTTCAATATGGGGGGGGGGGCTGACATTGACAGTACTAACAATTACATTTAGCAATAATATAGCTATTTTATTTCTCAAAATTTAGATTGTTTTTCCCATCATATGTTGCTTTGTATTTTGTTCAGGCTTGAGCAGGATGATGTAACATTTAGGTGCAAATATGCAGAATAGCAAACCAAAGCTTGAGGCTAAAATGGCAAATATCTCCACAGCTACAATAAATTTTCCAGGAGAACTGACATAAGCTGTAATAAATGTAATCCATACAGCACAAAATATGAGCATACTGAATGTGATGAATTTGGCTTCAATGAACTTATCAGGCAGTGTGCGAGCCAGAAAAGCCAAAATGAAGCACAAGACAGCCAGTATGCCAATATAACCAAGAACAACAGAGAAACCTATAGTAGAACACATTATAGTAGATGACATTCAACAATGATCTTTTCATGATAATATTTCATATTTTTGTAGGGAAAAGGAGGAGATATTGTTAACCAAAGAACACAGATAAGAACCTGTATAAGTGTAAAGGCAAGAACACTGAGTCGTTGTTGTTCAGGCCCAAACCATTTCATAGCATTACTTCCTGGAAGTGTAGTCTTGAAGGCCATTAACACCACTATTGTTTTCCCCAGAACACAGGAGATACAGAGGACAAAAGGGATCCCAAATGCTGTGTGACGCAACATACAGGACCACTCAGTGGGCCGACCAATGAAAGTAAGTGAACAGAGGAAACACAGAGTCAAATTCAACCTTCTACATTGCGAGTAAATCACTCGCATATGCGACTAAACCTTTACTCTGGGCGACTAAATTATGTCTAATATTAGCCACTGGCTAATCAATTCTCAGATTTTAGGTTGGAGGCTAAGCATAAATTTAGCACAGATATATTTTCACTCACAGAACACTCTGACTGAGCGCTTCAGATTTTTACTCTCCATCAAGCGATCTGTGCTATTTTCCAGTTAATCTGAATGGATGCGCAGCGCACCTGTATTTGACGTACCGTAAACTCTAGTGTGAAGGTGCATGACTCGCCGTCGCTTTGTCTCACACACACACGCAGAGAGAGAGAGAGAATTGACGCGCTACATGTTAACGATATTCTTTGTTGTATTTTCCTGTCAAAATAATGGCGTTCCTTTGGAATTCTTCAGCTTATAAGAACTGCCGGGTTTTCTGGTAGTGGGCGGAACTAATGCGCAAACTGCAATCTCATTGGCTGGCGCTCACCTATTATCGTCCCTGTTTTGATTTCAGCAAATCAGTTCGAGCGAACGCACACAACCTGATTAATATTCATGAATACAGCAGCTCATTAATCCATATTGTTCTCATTAGTAGAATTTGTACCATCATTATCTTATCAATATTTTTGTTAGTTTTTTTCCCTTTTTGTTTTACATAAACACTAAATTACCAAAAAAGCACCACCACCAGTCCAGTTAAAATGTTTAGTTAAAATGACTAATATGCATTCAAACATGGTTATCAAGTTTCAATTCTAATTACTAAAGTTCTGTCATTAAATAATGCTTGATTATCATATTATAATGCTTGACTGACTGATGTTAAGAGCAAGGTTATTTTCGTAAACGAAAACTAAAACTAAGAGAAAACGATCGGTCAAAAAACATTTTCGAAAACTGAAATAAAATTAAAAAAATGAAAAAAATGAAAAACTAAAACGAAATGAAACTAACAACAGTTATTGCAAAACTAACTGAAATAAAATAATAATTATCAAAAATAAATAACCGTTTTCGTAATCATAATTATCCGTAAATGGCACATCATATACGTGAGGTTATCTGACGGAGAGACGCAAAGCAGTTTAAAGTAGAGTCATGCACCGGTACTGTTAGGTAAACCTGCATCCGCAGTACACATCAGAACACCCGACCTGTTATATGACAGCAGCCAGCACCAATTTAATTCTGTAACTGACCCGACCCGTTTGAAATAAAGACTGCGACCTGAACCGCACTTAACTTGTATAGGCTACTGCATCAGTAAGGCAAAATTATTTATTTTCTCATGTAACATAAGCAATCAAACCAAAATAGGCATTTTAAGTTGGTGCTTTAAAGAAAAATAGACAAGCAGCGCAACGGAAGAATAAGAACGCGCATCCTTCCTGTATACAATAAAAACTTTTGCCTACATCTTGTGAACAATCTGCCACGCTGTTTTGAACAAATGTGCATAAACTACATACTTAATTCTTCATAAATGAAAAGAACATATTTAGATATGACTGTTAAATGCCATTGCCTCTCCTTAAACTCAGCAGTGTATAGGCTATGTGGCCGTTAGTCCTTTACAAAAGCATTAAAAATAAATTGTAAAAATAAAATGATATAGGCTACAGAAAGCGAGCAACGATTGCTCCCAAGCTGTCATTCAATTCAGCTGCAGCGCAAATGACTATAATGCGCAACGCTGCAAATCGAATGTTGAGGCTCTGCCATTATTATTGAATTTCATTAGTCCCACTTATTTATGCATGTTTGTTTGTGGAAAAGTGAGCAAGACGCGACAGTTACGGTATCATGATTATAGTTAAATAAGATGAAAGACCCAGGTGAAAAATAAATATATTTAAATTGGGCTTTTTCAGACATACTATATTTAAATTATACTATACCAAGTGCATATTAAATGTATTATTTTGAAACAACTTTAAGTATATTAAGTGTATTTCAAGATATGTTTAAGTTGGATTTTAATCTATTTGTAATATATTTAATATATTGAAATTGTGTTAAATTGGAACCACTTTCTTAAAATACATTTAAAATGTCCTTTTACTACTTCATGAACTACAGTTAAGAGTATATTTGAAGCATTGCTTTAATGTACTTCAAGTACATTTCAATTGTATTTCAGCTCATTGGAAATGCATTAGCATTACACTACTAGTATATTATAAAGCTGCTTTTTTTAGTATACACACACACACACGTACACACTTTGATATC
>NW_015507346.1:6902-9243 GCF_001515645.1 Sinocyclocheilus grahami | reverse complement strand
CAGCCTATATATACTTTGGTGAAAAACAAAACATACTATTAAATGTATTAAAAATGCACTTGAAATACAAGTATGCTTATAGTATATTTGTATTACTACAAACATACTCAAGTACATTTTAATACATTATAAAAATAAGACTGAAATGCTATGGCAGAGCTATCTTTTCCATTTGTAGAACATTTCAGTTATACCGACCTTACTAAAAAGTACAGAATTAAGGAATAAATAAAAATTACAATGCAATTTTCGGAAGAAAAAAAATACATTAAAAAAAAGACTGAAAAACAAAGTGCATAAGTGAATAGCTGTGTGTGTGCAAAGACTGAAGATGATAAAGTTCAAGCAACAGAATAGGGAGGGATGGAGGGGGTTTTGGAGGTGGACAAGGAGATGGCGTAGGGATGGTGAGAGGCAAAAGTGCAGGGATGATGGCAAGATGTGGCGAAGGGAGGATGACGATGATGCCCTGGCAGCTTAGATGGTGTTTGGCACATGGCACAGACCCAAAGCATCCCAGTGCTGACAACACACGGTGGAATTGAGGGAGCGAGGAGCCAAGATGTAGATGGTGTGGCTGCCAACATCTGGGGGCCGACTGATGGAGATAGAGCTGGTGGATCCGAAGGCGCACATGTAGGGCTGATGGAGCTGAGCGTCGTTGCAGGTTCCGGAGACCTGGGCACAGCCTAGTCGTCCTGTCTCCTGGCATAGAATATTTTGCACCAGATTCTTGCAGCTTTAGAAAAATAATAATAATAATAATTAGCCAGCTGGAATGGACACATTGCTAACGTTTTTCTTCCAAGACTGACCAAATCACCCTCCATTAGGCCTGATTTAAAAATCTCTATAACAGAGGTGATACAACATGAAAATATACTTACTATTCCTTTGCTTGTCTCTGCACTCGGATTTCAGTTTGTCTTCTATAGCAGCTGATCTGAAAAACAACAAATGTTAAGATTTCACACACACACACACACACACACAAAAAGCAAATGATGATTGATGATTTGTTTTTTTTTTAAGAATGACAGTACGCTGAGAACAATGTACCTGGTCGGTAATATAGTTAAAAACCTTCCCAGCCTCAGCAGTTTCAGATTTACTGTATGCTCTCATATAAGCAACCCTTCTTACAATGTAATCTTTGTTCTTATCTGTAATGAGAAATATATATTAGAAAAAAAGGCGATAAGGTTGTCAAGCTTGAACAAATATAAACACCAATCAACGAACACTACCACAGTTGGCTAATCAGCTCAAGACAAAGTAATTGTATGTTCATAATCATGGTTTTTCAAAGATAATTAACCTCATTACAATGAAGCCAAATTGTTCAGGAAATCAGAAATAAATAAATATACAACTTCATTTTGCAAATAAAAGAATGTTAATGTTGTACATGATATAGACTAATTTTATTTTATAAATTTTTTTCTGCCAATGCATGTGTCAAAAACATGACTGACACAGACATATAACATTAAATCGCCAAAGTAATCCATATGAATTGCGTGGTTTCCTCCATGTGCCCTAAAGAGACACGATCGGCGACCGCTCTATATAATACTGTTTAAATTTAGACGTATATTCACATTCAAGAGGCATTTGCACGCACATCATATTTTATGTACGAAGCTCTCTGGGGTGAGCTCATTATCATACGAACCAATCAGAGCCATTCAATTGCCATTCAACCATAAAATGCAATTCTCTATATTTTTATTGCACTTCAAATAAGCATGTTGGGAATACAAATGTATTATAAACATACTACTGGAATTTCAAGTATATTTTTAATACATTTAATACTACATCTTTTTCACCTGGGGACATAGGCTATAATATAAAGAAATGAACTACATTTATTTTCAAATTATCACAACACACATTTATCATTCAGTCTAGTGCGTTTTACATATAATGTAAGCACAACTTGTGTAGATTTAAAAAGGTATGACTGCTTCATTTTGGTATGTATTTGTATACTTTTACCATATAATCAATCTCAGCATGCTTTAATTTTGTCACTAGACGTTTGCATCACTAAGGTTAAATTAGCCTAAGTCTTTCTTTGGCCTACGCTCTGGAAGTGATCTGTTAAATCTAATAAACTTTAATTACTAAAACTAAAACTATATCAAATCTAAATAGAAATGTAAACTAAAACTAACAAAATTATTAATGAAACTAATAAAAACAAAACTAAATTTTATTGCAAAGATATTAAAATAAAACGAATTTAAAAATGCAAAACTATAATAACCTTGGTTAAGAGTGTACGTTCAGATATTTAAAAAAACTGTACCATTTTACAAACATATATATATATATA
>NW_015507346.1:0-4957 GCF_001515645.1 Sinocyclocheilus grahami | reverse complement strand
CCGATAGCTCAGTTTGGCCAGCTCTAGGAAGGGTTCTGGTCGTCCCAAACGTCTTCCATTTAAGGATTATGGAGGCCACTGTTCTCTTAGGAACCTTAAGTGCAGCAGACATTTTTTTGTAACCTTGGCCAGATCTGTGCCTTGCCACAATTCTGTCTCTGAGCTCTTCAGGCAGTTCCTTTGACCTCATGATTCTCATTTGCTCTGACATGCACTGTGAGCTGTAAGGTCTTATATAGACAGGTGTGTGGCTTTCCTAATCAAGTCCAATCAGTATAATCAAACACAGCTGGACTCAAATGAAGGTGTAGAACCATCTCAAGGATGATCAGAAGAAATGGACAGCACCTGAGTTAAATATATGAGTGTCACAGCAAAGGGTCTGAATACTTAGGACCATGTTATATTTCAGTTTTTCTTTTTTAATAAATCTGCAAAAATGTCAACAATTCTGTGTTTTTCTGTCAATATGGGGTGCTGTGTGTACATTAATGAGGAAAAAAATTAACTTAAATGATTTTAGCAAATGGCTGCAATATAACAAATAGTGAAAAATTTAAGGGGGTCTGAATACTTTCCGTACCCACTGTATATATAAATAATCAGTCTGGCGAGTAAACTAAAAACTTTACTAGCCAATGGCGGTTCAATTGCCAAGGTGTCCGTAGAGGGTTGCAATGAGAATAGCAGCAGGGAACTCAGCTCCGAGTTGCTGGCTTTTACAATGGGGGTGTCCTTTTTGCTGTAAACAGGATGGTCATCAGCGCAGTTAATCCTGCTCCAAACAGTGAGAAAAAGACTAACATTATACCCATAACTTCTGTGAATGACAGAAACTCTATAGCCTTTAATATACATTTATTTTTCCTCAGCATTAGACCAGTATTCCCCTGGACACTGCTTGCAGTTAATTGAATCTGGAAAGGAAGTTGTGTTTACTGTAGTTACAGTTCAAAAGGGCTCCTTTGATAAGAAACTTTATTCTGAACAATAGAAGAATAATACAAATGAGCCACTAATAAATTTTCTTTGAAAATGTGAGATGGGCTGAAGATTACCTGTCTCATTACTGATTTCTCCTTCTGCACATGGAATACGGTCATAACAGCAGACATGCCTTCCTTTCTGTGCAGCCTTCCTAGTGCCTGAAGGACAGCTCTCACTGCACACAGACCTTGGCTTCTACATGGACAATCACATTACACATACAGTGGGGAAAAAAAAAAAAAAGTATTTAGTCAGCCACCAATTGTGCAAGTTCTCCCACTTAAAAAGATGAGAGGCCTGTAATTTATCATCAAAGGTATACCTCAACTATGAGAGACAAAATGAGGGAAAAAAATCCAGAAAATCACATTGTAGGATTTTTAAAGAATTTATTTGCAAATTATGGTGGAAAATAAGTATTTGGTCAATAACAACATTTCATCTCAATACTTTGTTATATACCCTTTGTTGGCAATGACAGAGGTCAAACGTTTTCTGTAAGTCTTCACAAGGTTTTCACACACACTGTTGCTGGTATTTTGGCCCATTCCTCCATGCAGATCTCCTCTAGAGCAGTAATGTTTTGGGGCTGTCGCTGGGCAACACGGATTTTCAACTCCCTCCAAAGATTTTCTATGGGGTTGAGATCTGGAGACTGGCTAGGCCACTCCAGGGCCTTGAAATGCTTCTTACGAAGCCACTCCTTCGTTGCCCGGGTGGTGTGTTTGGGATCATTGTCATGCTGAAAGACCCAGCCATGTTTCATCTTCAATGCCCTTGCTGATGGAAGGAGGTTTTCACTCAAAATCTCACGATACATGGCCCCATTCATTTTTTCGTTTACACGGATCAGTTGTCCTGGTCCCTTTGCAGAAAAACAGCCCCAAAGCATGATGTTTCCACCCCCATGCTTCACAGTAGGTATGGTGTTCTTTGGATGCAACTCAGCCTTCTTTCTCCTCCAAACACGACAAGTTGAGTTTTTACCAAAGAGTTCTATTTTGGTTTCATCTGACCATATGACATTCTCCCAATTCTCTTCTGGATCATCCAAATGCTCTCTAGCAAACTTCAGACGGGCCTGGACATGTACTGGCTTAAGCAGGGGGACACGTCTGGCACTGCAGGATTTGAGTCCCTGGCGGCGCAGTGTGTTACTGATGGTAGCCTTTGTTACTTTGGTCCCAGCTCTCTGCAGGTCATTCACTAGGTCCCTCCGTGTGGTTCTGGGATTTTTGCTCACAGTTCTTGTGATCATTTTGACCCCATGGGGTGAGATCTTGCGTGGAGCCCCATATCGAGGGAGATTATCAGTGGTCTTGTGTGTCTTCCATTTTCTAATAATTGCTCCCACAGTTGATTTCTTCACACCAAGCTGCTTATCTATTGCAGATTCAGTCTTCCCAGCCTGGTGCAGGTCTACAATTTTGTTTCTTGGTGTCCTTTGACAGCTCTTTGGTCTTGGCCATGGTGGAGTTTGGAGTGTGACTGTTTGAGGTTGTGGACAGGTGTCTTTTATACTGATAACGAGTTCAAACAGATGCCATTAATACAGGTAACGAGTGGAGGACAGAGGAGCCTCTTAAAGAAGAAGTTACAGGTCTGTGAGAGCCAGAAATCTTGCTTGTTTGTAGGTGACCAAATACTTATTTTACCGAGGAATTTACCAATTAATTCTTTAAAAATCCTACAATGTGATTTTCTGGATTTTTTTTCTCATTTTGTCTCTCATAGTTGAGGTATACCTATGATGAAAATTACAGGCCTCTCTCATCTTTATAAGTGGGAGAACTTGCACAATTGGTGGCTGACTAAATACTTTTTTGCCCCACTGTAGTTATATATAAATATAATATATAAAGAATATAAAGTGAAAATTAAGTGCCAGTATTATTCAGAAGAGACTAGTTCTTCTTTGAAGCATAAAATGGCACAAATGTTCAGTGTATTATAAATACATCTCCAGGAGAAAGCAATAGTTTGAAATGTCTGTTTTAGAAAATCATCATCAATGCTCAGTCCGTTTAGCAAAATACTTCCTTTTAGTTCAAAATTTAGTAACGCTCTCTGCGTTTTCTTTTATTTGTTTAATCAAATCTGATTTGATTTTTCATTCTGAAAATGTAACCTGTTTTGGACATTGCTATTTCCTTTCCACCAGAATCATTTAACATTTTTTATTTATGTTTTTTTTTTTATTCACAAAGTTAACTTGTAAAGCTGAATGGCACAATAGCTAATATCATTCAAGCAGTACACAAACGTAAACCTTTCGTGTGGGAAATTTACTTTTTCTGTCATGTACAGGTGCATCTCAATCAATGCAGATGAGCTGAAGGCCACTGTCAAAGAAACCTGGGCTTCTATACCACCTCAGCAGTGCCACAAACTGATCACCTCCATGCCACGCCGAATTGAGGCAGTAATTAAAGCTAAAGGAGCCCCTAGCAAGTATTGAGTACATGTACAGTAAATTAACATACTTTTCAGAAGGCCAACAATTCACTAAAAATTGTTTTTTTATTGGTTTTATGAAGTTCTAATTTGTTGAGATAGTAAATTGGTGGGTTTTTGTTAAATGTGAGCCAAAATCATCACAATTAAAAGAACCAAAGACTTAAACTACTTCAGTCTGTGTGCATTGAATTTATTTAATACACGAGTTTCACAATTTGAGTTGAATTACTGAAATAAATGAACTTTTCCACAACATTCTAATTTATTGAGATGCACCTGTACATTCGAAAGGAGCAGAGCTTTGTGGATGTTTTTTTTTCCCTTTTTTTTTTAATACATATTTCCCCACATGTTGTATTCATTATTTACTTTGTAAAGATCAGAACAATGATTTAGGATTTTTATATTACATTCCCACAGTTTAAACAAACCCTGTTGCACAAACAGATTATTTCCTTTTACCTCAAATTGTCCTCTGGCCCAGATTATGTTTTGATCAGGGGGCAGTGAGGCATCATAGTATCCCACTGATTTAAACTGGAATGATCCATCAGAGTCCTGCTGCCAGTTCACAATTTCATACTGGGCCAGTGCACCACCAGTGCTGTCAAACCACACATGATCTCCAAACTTTACTGTACAATTTACCTTTGTCAGAGCCTCGACCACCTAATGAAATAAAATTGTTGTTACATTATCACTAAGGCATTTTTTTAACACATTGAAAGGCAAAAATAGGGCCCTTCTGTTTTTTTTACCTGCTGTGGTTGTATTGTCAGGCCTTCCTCGCAACCATCTTGTTCTTTGCACTTGAGTAGACTCTGTAGTGAATGAGCCACAGCATAAATTGCTTTGTAGATGTAGCTTGGAAATCTTTGTTCTGGCACATCGTCATTATAGTTTTTCACCACAAATAGATCATGATATCGACTGCAATTTAATTCAGCATTAAAAGAGCATGGAAAAGCTGTGTCCCAGAATGCTTTCATAACATAATCTGCAAACCCTTCAATTAAAATGTTTCTCACTGCAAAGCCCAGCGACCCTCCCAGCACATGAAAACTGTTTGGAGGGATCAAACTTTTTTAAGTTATCCAAGCCAATCATTTGGAGACCTGTAATGTTCTGAATACCTAGCTGCTCGATTAGACTTTTAATCTCAAAACCAGTAAGAAATGCAACAATTATTTTAGTGGTGCCTTATTTTATGATGTCCAAAACATTTCTAATTTTTTCATGCTCTGTCCTCAGGAATTTCACAGAGTACTCCACACAAATCCCCTCTTATATGGCTGTTTTCAGAAATATGGCCATTCCATTATTTCCCTAGTCATTGTCACTGTTCACAGCTCCCACCCAAAACCAGCCAAAGTGCTTTATGTATGCAAGTGCTCTGCTCTGGTGGTAATCACTGAAGAAATATGGATAATCTTTCCTATCACTAAGACAGCCACATGTGGCTGATGGACTTATCTATATATCTATCTATCTATCTATATATATATATATATAT
>NW_015507345.1:82212-83674 GCF_001515645.1 Sinocyclocheilus grahami | reverse complement strand
TGCATAGTTTGGTGCTTGTAGCATTAAAGCCCTAGGAGGAGATAGGGTTGAAAATTCTGGGTGTCAGAAGAATAAGAAGTTTAAATAGTATAACATGCTGGCTTTCTCAAGTAACTAATAACTTCACTAAACCGAATACAATGTTTATATTTCCTTGTTTCAGATGATGAGAGAGATGGGAACTCCTTGTGGACTGAAAGTCAGGCTAGGGAATTTAAAAACATGCACTCTTAAACGTGCATTGAAAATTGCCAGCTGATAAAACCTGGACCATATTCATATAACATCTAAGGATAAATGTAGCTCTCAACAGAGTTCAACAGTAGAAAATCAGTCCAGTCTCCCCAGCTGTAAATGTCACTGCTTATAATAAATTGACATGTTGATATCATACAAGCAGTCTTTCAGAATGCTCTCAGTTACACGTAGATGCAAATTCTATGCATTAGTGAGTGTGGTGGTGCTTATGGGGTGTCACTCTGGGACAGGTGAGTATGAGGCTGGGTGAGGAACATCACAGTATACTATTACTCACTACAAAAAACAAGACTACACCACTGCCTCTAACACACATGACTGCAACAAAACCACTTCACTGCATTTGTTTGGTTGACTTTCCTAACACATAACCCACAAACCATTACACCTCAAACCACATGTGCTGCAAGATTCAGGTATGACAAACAGTTTGAACAATAACAACAATAATAATAATATAGAAATATAGAAATATATTTAACTAAATTACTGTAAATACAAGAGTTTATATAACTGATCTTAAATGAAATTTGGATAGAAACACTATATAATGGCATCTTATTGAGAAGCTGTTCAAATGTGCTCAGAAGAGGGCGCCAGTGTCTGTGCATTAGGAGTCAGGATGACACTGCAGGTTTGGCGCCGTGCATTTGCTTGATTTCTTTTGATTGGTTGCGTGACTCGTAAGAAGTCGCCATGTGAGCGAGGAAAGAACAGGTTTGGAGACACAGAACACAATGCATGTAGCGGTTTTAGGTCATGTATAAAATACCATTTTGTATGATGATATTCTCTGACAGCACTGTTAAGATTAAGTTGTATAAAAATGAATAGCCTACATAAGAAACGTTTATAAGAAACGATTTACTGACAGAAACTGTTCTTTATTCGGTCAGGATGGAGTGAAATCTGATTCTTAGTCTCTTGGGGGAGCTCTTTATCAGACAACCCAGCCACCCTCCTAAATAACGATTACTGCAGTGGGGATTTTCCAGACTAAACAAACTCACCTAGATGAGTGCCGCATTTGACCACATTTCTGTTGATAGTGTAACCATAAAGCTACAGTACACCCCTCCAATTCCCCCTTTGGGAACTTTAGGGGATTATCAGTTTATTAATCCGAAGCAAACTGACACAATCACAATGTCTGTGTGGTCTGCTCCTGAAACAGTGTCATATTAACTCCTGTTTTATATACATT
>NW_015507345.1:41685-80970 GCF_001515645.1 Sinocyclocheilus grahami | reverse complement strand
CCATCTATATATCTATCTATCATCGGTTTGTCTATCTATTTATCTATCTTTTATTTTGGATGCGATTAATCACGATTAATTATTTGACAGCTTTATAATTATATTCAACAGGAAAAGCTGATTTGTATTATAACAATTTCATAGTCTTACATATTGAGTATAATAGGTTTTGGTGAAAATATACAGCATGAAACAACATAACAACAACATGTAAACAACACGAGAAATCTCATTGAGACAGGTAGTGCATACATATTTAATATTTAAGAAATATTATTTAAATTTAGCATTTATATGCTCAGTTCAGCCACCCAGAAGTTATTTTTGTTTGATTGCTTTATTTTGGTTGTTTGTTTTTTGTAATGTAGGTTAGAGTATGTAAGGTCTCTATTGTGTTGGCATTAGTCAGGACTGTAAAAGCCCAACCCAGTGGTTTGCTTAGTTTCATTATCTCTGGCAATTTTTGGAAATTAACAATTTGTTTTGTTTGTGATGACTCATTGAAGCAGTTTCTTTCAGATCCATGTGCAAACCTGTTTTCATCAAGTATGGTAAAAATGAAAAGAATTTCCCCAAGTTTCCCTGACATGTCATCCACAATATCACTTCATAATTTTTATAATATGAACTGATTCGGTGGCCATAAAACTGAATAATCATTGATCAGATTCAAAATATGTTCAGAGTTTAAAGATCATATATTTGCAAGGGAGCGGCTAGTTTGCGTTTGATCCATCTCTCCGTTCCTTCCCTCCCCCACAATCACAGAGTCACATGACTGTGAGCTTGGCTTTGGCTTGGCATCACCAACAAACTGGAAAAGAAAAGAAAAGAAAGCGAAAGAGTGCCGGCCTGGGACTTTCCAGGGTGTTGTTATTACGCTTGGCATGTGATGTTCAGCCACTGGTGGCGTGGTTATACAATCAAACCAAAAGAGGAGCGCGGGAAAACTCTTAAATGCTTTGTCAGGACCCAAGGAGACAAGAAAAATGGATGATTCAAACACACACTCTTGCGTGACACACTAATGCTTGTCTTAAAGGGATAGTTTACCCCAAAATGAAAATTCAATGAAAATGAAAAATACTCACCCTCAAGTTATTCCAAACAACAACAAAAAAATAATATATTTGGAAGAATTCTGATAAACAAACAGTTGCAACAGACCTACAATACCAAAACAAGAACAATAGGTACTTTCCGACAAGATAATATCAAAAAACCTAAGGTGAGGCTATAAATACAGCAGCACTCTGAATATTAGGGGAAATAATTCCAATGTACCACGACAACAGACTAGTAAGAAGTGAAAGAGAATATTAACTGGTGCTATTGTTTTAAAATGACTTTCGCAAGTAAAAAAGAAACAGGCACAGGAAAACTACAAAACTTTTTGTCATCCTCAGGATGTGAAATAAAATACACACTCTTACTCTCCCTGCTAAAGAGAATAGGTTTTGTATGCGATGAGATCCTTTCACTGTCACCTGAGATTGGCGGTTTTTGTTTTTTCATTTCAGGTCACAAAATGGCCAAAAATCACAAAATGGTGCCCGTAATCTGGACGGGCAACCTGAGCATTTCAAGAAAGTCACATGATTTTTCACGAAACCAATTGTGCACCTTCACTGGCATGTAAAATTCTGTAAACACTTAACTCATTCATGGCCAGTCGCTTTGTTTTTTGATATGACACACACACAAAACTATCCGTAATTTTATTGTATCCTGTGAGTCATAAAATACGTCTTTATCCTTTTGCCTTCCTGATGTGTATAGTTATGTGTATAGAAATGTTGGTATCTTTCATTTGGCTTGATTTTTATGCAATTAGGTAATATAGATTCCTTTTAAACTATAACATTTCACAGTTTGTTAGGTACTGAAATCTACTCAAACAATATATTGGCCCTGCTAACTCAATGTAATTTTATTCTGAACCACTGTTTATCACCAACATGCTTTCATGTTATAGGAAAACAGATACTTAGCTCTATAGACCAGGAAGGCATGTGCAATTATGAAAAAAGTTGGCAGCCGTTTTAAGGCATGTTGTCAGCGCTGTCGGCGTTATAAAATGGAGAGTGTCATATCTGTCCCACTGGCATTAGGGGTGGAGCATCACCGAATGAGCCAGGTACAGCCAGGCACCAGGCCAAACACGCAAATGTGTAACCAGGTGAAACAACAATAGGTACTTTCCAGCTAAACATGGTTTGGTAGTTGATCTTGTGATATAGCCACACAGCCCCCCAAAAAAATCAAATGTGTGAGTGTCAAAGTGTTTTTTTTTTTTTTTTGCAAAATCTAACATTTAGTTCTCATCTGCATATTGACCTATAACAGCGTGCATATATGTGTTGCTCAACATAATGAACGCAATTACATTTTAATTTTATGGAGTACTGTTAGCTGATAATGTGATAACAGAAAATGTGGTCAGACTGATTCTTTTATTTTTCAGATAGAGCAAGAAGAGCTTAATTTGGGCTGCTGTTCTGTAGAATTCCTATCAGTTCAAATGTATGCACTAAACATTTTTAAAAGACATTATTATTTTTTTATTTAATATGACTATATAAAGTTGTTGTGATAACTTTAAATGATATTTGCATCTATTGACTGTACGTGTGTGTGTGTTTTGCATCAGCACAAATTCAAATCAGGGTAACTATCACGGTAACAAAAAGACGCTGCCAGGCAGAGCGCCAGTAAACAGGACTGGCAGCTTGGGCATTTCAAGAAAGTCACGTGATTCACAAACCAGTTGTGCACTATTTCTGACCTTGATTCTGTAAGCACTCATTTTATACTAACTCTGAATTATTCCTTTTTAACAACTTCAAAACAAGTGACTATATCACCAGATTGGGTAATATTTTCTTGTTTTACACCATATCATTTCGAATTAATTACAATGAGCAGATATAATCTTTCAGTACAGCTGAACAGAATTGTCATCCATTATAAGGTAATGATGACACTAAAATCTGAAATTAAACAAACACTTAAAATGGAAGTTCATTAATTAAATGAGTCACAAGCCTTAGCAAGATCCCAATATTTATTTACATTTAAATATCCAACCTTGAACAAATCCATACATTTATCAAAATTGTTTCCTGAAAACATTTTGACTGATGATTATCAAAGTCTGATCATATTTTTTGAAGTGAATCAAGCTGGAAAAGGTTACAAAACCATCTCTAAAGAGTTTGGACTCCACAAATCCGCAGTCAGACAGATTGTGTAGAAATGGAGGAAATTCAAGACCACTGTTACCCTCCCCAAGTGGTGGTAGTATCATGGTTTGGGCCTGTTTCGCTGCATCTGGGACGATTTACCATCATTGATGGAACAATGAATTCATCTCTAGAGAAAGTGGGCCATGCAGCAAGACAACGACCCCAAGCACACAAGTCGTTCTACCAAAGAATGGTTAAAGAAGAACAAAGTTCATGTTTTGGAATGACTGAGTCAGAGTCTGGACCTTGATTCAATTTAAATGTTGTGGAAGGAGCTGAAGCAAGCAGTTGATTGGAGGAAACCCACCAACAGAGTTGAAGTGGTTCTGTACTGAGGAATGGGTTAAAACTCCTACAAGATGATGTGCAGGACTGATCAGTGGTTACAAGAAACTTTACCTGCAGTTACTGCTGCAAAATTGGGGCACACCAGATACTGAAAGCAAAGACTCACATACGTTTGCAACACAGATATGTAACATTGGATCATTTTTGTCAATAAATAAATGACAAAGAAAACATTGTTGTCTCATTTGTTTGATTGGGTTCTCTTAGTCAACTTTCAGGACTTGTGCAAAAATCTGATGATGCTTTGGGTCATATTTATGCATAAATATAGAAAAGTGTAAAGGGTTCACAAACTTACAAGCAGCACTGTATGTACAGGTCAGTACTCACAGCAATATCATGTGATAATGTTTACCTGACTTAATAGACCTCTATTTACAAAGTTTTGGAATGGAATGTTTATTTTTTATAAACATGCATAATATTTTGGTGGAAGCCAAATATTGAATTAGTAGGCCTACTTCTTTTGAATTAGTGTTTACTTCACGACTGTTATACAGTAAGTTCTATATAGCATGAATGTGTGTAGTATTAATGTAAATCAGGTGTACTACATGCGTAATGTTGACATTATCACGTGACCTATCAGCGTTAGTTGTGTTGCTTCACTGTTATTCATAAATCCTCTCTGGTGGATAGTAAAGTGTCCATTGGATGCACACTTCTTGCCAGAAATACAACCGGGTACTTTTTGCATACTGTTTCGGACATATTAGTCTTTTCATATGGGCTATTTTTAGGCCTATTATGTCAGGTTTACCTAACTTCTGGGTATTTGTCACCAAAAATTGATTAAGTGGGTACATATATGTTGGGTGTCCATGTTTTTAGGGGACATTTTATGGGCGTAATGATTTTTATACTGTATAAACTGTATTTTATATCCCCTTACCCTCAATTTACCCCTCACACAAAACTTTCTGCTATGATTTATAAGCTTGTTTCCTCATGGGGACCAATAAAATGTCCCCACAAGGTCAAAATTTACTGGCATTACTATCCTCGTGGGGACATTTGGTCCCAATAACTTATAGGGAATACCAGACACACACACAACTTTGTTTTCCTCTCTGTATTTCTCTTCTAGCTTGCTTCATAGTCTAGGCTGGCATTGTATATTATGAATACTGTTGGCTCTTTGACAAATTGCTTTTGTTCCTCTTTTGTAAGTTGCTTTGGATAAAAGCATCTACTAAATGCATGTAAATCTGACAACGAAAACATTTAATTAAATGATAAAAATATGAGAATGACAAAACCCGGATGACAATAACAGCAGTTCTTTTGTTTACAGGTAAAGCAGACAACAAGGTAAGGCAACTAAGGTAAATTACTTAAAATAATTTATAAATATGATAAACATGCATAGATCTCTCTCGATTATCAACTGCATTTTTTTTTATTTAAGCTGATCCATGATATATATTCAGTTAATATACACTATATATTTCTTCATTTGAATGTTGAGGACGACAGCAGTAATATAACTATTTCATGTAAAATGTAAAAAAGCTACCATTTGTCTCAATCAAAATGAATACCACCTTGACAGTAGCTAAAAAATTAAATAAAAAGATGTTCTTGTGGCTTCAGGGAGAACATGAAGCCCTCCAAAAGTTTACCTTATGCCATCACATTACAATCTGCACAGTCTGTTGCACAAATCAAATGTTAAATATATTATATTAATATAAACTGATAAAAACAAGAGTTTGATATGCTGTACAAATAGCAAACCATTAGTGGGGATTTACTTGATATTCAGATATGTTTTCACATTTGTTTTATAAGTAATACACTGTAAGTGTGAGCTGAGGTAAATATTGGTTCATTGTTATTTTATAAATGGTCTTGCTCTTCTTCATCTGAACCAAACCAACCAGTCAGTTCACCTTAAAAGGCAATTACCGAAGCTGGTGAGACAATGTATGCTACCCATGCAGTTGAGTTCCAATCAAGGTTATAGCACAAAATATATCAAAATACTCTGCAAAACTCTTCTTCAGTGCTGAGAAAACAAAATTATAGTGATAACTCAGAAGGCTATAAAAATCATGTTCAATTTGATAAGTTCAATTCTTGGGAAAAATAAAACTTCTTCAATAACTATTCATCAATACACATTCAATATTAGTTGATAAAACTACTTTATATCACAATATCTTGAGTTTGTAATGGCACTTGTATTAGGACAGAATTATTTTTAGTGTCTTCTGACATTAGGAGGAGAACAAAGATAACACTAAGCCTTGTGTAGTGCAGCAAAAACAAAAGCAATTAAACAAGATTTTTTCATAGTGTTTATTGTATCTTCACTCCTGTAAATCAACAATAAAAAGTGATTAATGACAGTTTTCATTTTTTCTCCGCAGCAAAACGGTGATACAGCTCCCCAACATCCTCCTGAGAGACTTTAATCCAGCCAGTCTCTTGCATGTGATACACTGTGAAAGAAAATGTTTTGTTATTTGGACTTGTAGAGGTATGATGGCATTCATTTCAAGATGCAGTCTTTCATTAAAAAGTTATTTTAAAAAATATATCTTGTAATCTTGTAACTTTCTTCATAAAAGTTAATTACATGATAGCTTTTTTTTTTTGCACTTACTGTTCACTGTTCCTCCAGAGTAGGCATCTCTATGTGTGGCATGAAATATAGCTCGCTGGGCCAAATCATAGGCTTCTGGCACCGTCAGGTCGTAACGATAACCACTGTCCATCACGCCATAGGCGTAAGAGTTCCCAGACCCCGTGGAGAACATGTTCCCACTCAGTCGCAACCCGTTGTCATCAACATAGTATAACCCAGGACCCTGAAATGATCCGTTTTGACATAGCAGATACATTAATGTAATGCTCAAGATGTGATAAAGAACACAGTTAAAAGAAAATAATGTGAACAGATTCAGAATGGCTCAAAGTAATTTTTATGTTAATGACACACTGAATTTGTTTATCATGGTAGAAAAACTTGTTTTATGTCATGCAGAATTAAGAACTTGCCTTCTTGTCCCATCCACAGATCATGGTACCCATAGAAAGACCCATGCCTCTATAATTTGCTACCATATTAGCCAGCAGCTTAGAGGCAGCAGATACAGAAATCCTTTCCTTGTTCCTCAGCTTGTAAATCCTGAAAGAAATTTTGGAATCAGTCATAAATTCATTGAAGTTCAAAAGTTTAATTGTTAATCTATTTTCAAATTATTCTCATACTTTTCCGTGTGTTAAACATCTACAAGAAATAAAGAACGCTTATACCTCATTTGATATTATAAACAGAGGTTTCATGATTCTGAACTTTTTAAATATGACTGCATAATCTCTGTACTATTGCTGAATCGTGATCCTTCACTGAATTCAATTCAATGCCTTAAACCTGGCACTCCACACCAGTTGCTCAGGCAAAACATGCTGCGCTGTAAAACCCAACACATTTAGGTAAATCAATTGCTTTAAATGTAATATGTTCACAGTACTCATAAATATATTTAAAGTTAAAAGGTTTGAGCTCACAAAAACCAATTACTTTTACTTTTTACATACAGCTGTAATGTTTGTTGGCCTACAGGCTCTACTTTTCACCACAATGGAAACCCCCCAAAAACAGAAACCCGTTTAAACATAACAGAATATCAAACACTAACACCTCTCCCCCATTAACCTTGTGCAAAAATGTGTAATATAATCAGTTATTGGGTTTACATAACTTTTTTTTCTGTTAAGTACAATGAACTTTCAGTTGTATTTGAGTAAAAGGAAATTGTTTAGTTTAGTAAATTTGACTGTTAGGTTTTACAGTGCATCAAGGGCGTTGAATTTAGTAGGGACATTTCCCTAACAATATTTAGTGACTACTAAATTGTCCTTAGCAATCATTTTGATCAAACAATTAAATATACTGTATGTATATGTGGTTGTTATTTTGGACACAACTGAAAGAGGTCATATCATTACATGAGTATTAAAGTAAATACGCTAGAAAACTGTGCGCTTTCTGTTGCTGTTATGTATGAATATCTATATCTGCTATAGATTTCAGAAGATGATTTTGCTAAGCTAACACAATACAACAAGGCGAAACCATTAGCTAACCCAACATTAAAAAGTTTCTCTAGTTTAAAAAAGCTGTAGTATTGCGTTCTTGTTGCTTAACCATTCCATGATCAATCCTGAGTTGGCGACGTCACTAC
Organism: Sinocyclocheilus grahami; assembly: GCF_001515645.1. Classification (NCBI taxonomy): domain Eukaryota; kingdom Metazoa; phylum Chordata; class Actinopteri; order Cypriniformes; family Cyprinidae; genus Sinocyclocheilus; species Sinocyclocheilus grahami. The sequence continues at coordinate 73,184 of NW_015507345.1, read as the reverse complement.
ATGCATTCTGCCGGCATGGTTTTTTACAGGCCAAGAATGGTTCCTAACCGTGCTGTGCCAAGCTGAGCTCAAGTGGAAACTTGAACCATTCCTTATCCCTCTTAGAACCGTTTGGCCCGACAGTGGAAAAGCGGATCTAGTCTCTGATGCTCACCTGCACTCTCTGGCCAGGACCCTCTCCCAGTACACACAGTCTGCTGCACTTCCAGACATGGTTCCCAGTAGGTAGGGATTGATCTCAATCACCTTTTTAAACATCTGAGTGCCTGAAAAAGTCAAGACAAGCAGGCATGAATTCAATGCAAGCATAGCATTCCACAGGCTATGCATGCATGATGTGTATGTTGGCTAAACTGGCACTTATCAATAGTGCTAGTATGGGATGTTTTAATTTTATTATCAAAATGGGTCAATTTGTTTTTCTTTGTTTGTCAGTATACTCTTAAAAATAAAGGTTCCTTATTGGCATTGATGGTTCCATGAAGAATCTTTAACATCCATGGAACCTTAAAAGGTTCTTCAGATTATTAAAATGTTAAGAGAAATGGTATTTTAAGAACTGTTCGCTAAAAGGTTCTGGCTTTGCCACAAAACTAGCATGTTGGCATGCGGAAGACAATTACATTTAATACTATTAATTGTAACATCAGATCAGTGAGTAAAAAAGAGATTAGCCAGATTAGTTACAGACTGTAAATGTAATACTAATTCACTGCAGTCATGTAACCTCCCACATGCTAAGCACAAGCTCCACTCTTCAGCACAAATAGTAGCCACAAAACTCAAAAACAGATGTTCTTCTTAATCGCCATCATAACTGAACATTAAACACTAACAAGTCTTTCACTTTACTAAAACATACAATTACACTTAATTTTAACATTTACTTAACCCATGAAAAGCATGCTGTGACAGTTCAACAAAAAAAAGTATGTGGGCTTTTACTGATTTAAGTGGATTGAATATAATGAAACTATATAAGTTGTGACAAAATGTGTAAGAATTGAGATGCTTGAGCTCATTTTAATAAAGTAAGTCAAACATGCAGCAAAAATACTTTTTGGGTGTATGTTGATGTCTTTGTGAGTGAAAGTTTTTTTTGTGTGTGTGCAGTGCTCTTCACTTACTAACGTATGCCCCTGCAGAGGCTCTTGAGTCCACAGCTACCATCACCCCATGCTGAAATTTAAAGGCCAGAGTGGTGGTACCATGTTCCAGCTTAATGGTGACCCCCTCAACCCCATCCTCACAGTCCGTAAATGGTTTCAGAAACTCAGCTGGCTGGAAAAAAAGACATAAAACAATAGAAATCTAGAACTCATTGATATATAATATCTTCAGCAACCACAAAGAGTTAACAAATGAAGGCTGTAACAAGCATTATGCACAGATATCAGTTTCCCCAACGATCAGACGAAAAAAAGAGTCACTGATACAAAAGTTTCAAGAAGCGCCTCGTGATACAGAGCGATAATGAAAGATGCCACTCACGTCCACTCCGATCGGGACCGCCAGCTCTGGCCCTCGTGCTGCGAAATTAAAGTGGTTAACTCGGTCAACCGAGGCTTTCTGTGCGCTGAACGTGTCTTCTTTCACCCAGTCTGATATTCCGCAAACGTCTAGAAGAGCCATTTTCAGTTAATGTAGACTACCTGCAACGGATATACTAGGTCTTCCTTGTTCCTTCGCCTTGAAATCGAAACTGAAATTATCATTGCCGTGCATTTCGCATCTGATGCCAGTCTATTCTCAGGCACAGAATGGACGTTTTTACATGTAATGTTTTAACACGTAAAAAAATGCTTTTTTGTGTTCAATCAATTTTTGCCTGCATGGGTCTGCATTTTTTTTTTTAATTGAGAGCCATTTTAACAAAATAAGAGAGATCATACAAAATGCATGTTATTTTTTATTTAGTACTGACCTGAATTAGATATTTTACATAAAATATGTTTACATATAGTCCACAAGACAAAACAATAGCTGAAATTATTAAAATAACCCTCTTCACCCCCCGGCTTTTCATGCATCATGTTTCCTACTGGAGCATCAGTGAATGTTTGAATCTTTTTTAATAGTTGTGTTTGAGTCCCTCAATTGTCCTCAGTGTGAAAAGATGGATCTCAAAATCATACAGTCACTGCTGGAAAGGGTTCAAATATGCAAAAGATGCTGGAAAACTGAAGAATCTGCAGGAGCTGGAGGATTTTTCTGAGGAACAGTGCTCAGTTTAACTGTTCAGAACAAACAAGGGACTCATGAACAACCCTCACAACACAAAAAAACACAGTGGTGGATCATCCAGGTAACCACACACAGTATTAAGAACCAAGGGTTCCCAAACTTTTGAAGAGGGTTATTTTAATAAATTCAGCTATCGTTTTGTCTTGTGGACTATATGTAAACATATTTTATGTAAAATATCTTACGCAGGACAGAACTAAATAAACAATAACATGCATTTTGTATGATCTCTCTTATTTTGTTACAATTATTCTCATTTTCACAGATTCTGCAAGGGGTTCCCAAACTTTCGCATGGCACTGTATATATATATACACACACACACATGGTTTGAAAATTAGTGAGGTCTGGGGTGGGGTTAAGAATTGTGCTATACCAACCCCACATACAACTCATTACACTAACACTTTAAAAGAGACAGACATGTAGATGTTTCTGAAATATGTTTTCTCTGTTTTGGAGGAATGAGCATTATTACTATAGGTTAGGGGTGTATAATTTTATCAGTTGTTTATTATTCATTCAACAATACATATACCAACAATACATACCTATTACAGTAATACAAATATTATACTGTTAATAATACTGTTATAGTTTTCATTAATAACCATTGCTAGATTATAACTTTGTCTAGTGCTCTTATGAATGTTGTTGGCATGATTTTATGAAAATTTAACTACAATACTCAATGAAATAGCATAGAACAACATGGCTGTTTGCATTTTATTTCTTTAATTTTGTAACTACTTGTTCTACAGATCTCTGCACTGTTATATGCTATTGTTTTGATAGCGTTTATAAAGTTTCTGACAGATAATAATATTATGTTTTTTTATTGTTTGTTTTTTATTTTTTATTTTATTTAATGTATTTATTTATTATTCTTTTGTTTTTTTGCGTTTGCTTTACCGAATGTGGTATCCTGTCAGCAATAACATGTCCTTGGGCTCTTTTGATTACTGTCAGTTTAAGTTCTGGCAATCATTGCAGTGTTGCCAGATATTACTATGAAAACAAATAAAAACCGAAAAATAAATAATTAAATAAACCGAAATGAGTTCAAATCTTTTGTAAAGAAAATAAGATAAGATCAACTTTCCGCTCTATTAACTTTCTAAAGTAGAAAAGACAAATCCAAAGACGCTTATAACAGCTGGATCTGGCAACACAGTGCTCACTCACAGTTCTCTCTATCCTCATTCACTCCGCTATATATATATATAGCCTAATATACAATATAAGCCTAATGCCACACTTTTGGCTTGCTCCCTTTGGATTGTAAGGCATGCTACCATTCTTTGTAAAGATCCTTATTTGGAACAATATGATACACACATACATTTAACTTAATAACCTTATTTACATTGAGACACATAGACCACATTGTTTTACATTACACTTTCAAAATAAAAACATTTATTTGAAAATTTGCATTTTGCATATGACATCAGTGAAACAGTCTCTCCCCTTAAAACATCCAGATCTGTACCACGTGGTATTATCAATGTGTCACTTCACTCTTAGTAGTTAACTAACTTTCACTGAATTGCACAAATTGAACAAAACAGTATTAGTAAATATTGTTTCAATATAAAATATTGATCTACTGTGCTACTTCCATTTGCTGCACTGTCTCCTCTACTAAATCCAGATTTATGGTTTGTTCTTTGACGATAGTAGTTGTTCCTTCTGGATATTTGTATTTCCCTTGCCTGTTGATTATAAAGATGGAACATTGTTAAGAATATTAATCTTCATTTACAACAGAGAGAGAAGGCAAGATAAGTTGAATTAGTGCAGCTTGTTACCTTTCACATTTGTAGTTTGAGCTCTCGAATGGTCGTATGCACTCTGTCCCATTCTTTCTAATAACACACAGGTCTACATTGCTTCCAGAGCCAAGATCATTCATGATTCCTGCACTTATTGCATCCCGAACCAGCAGTTTTGCATCATCCTCCTGTGTCCACATACAGTAAAAAATTGCTATTTATTTTTCCCGACATGGTAGGTATTTTAAGGTTTTATTATAATTTTCATTGACATTTATTTACACTGAGTTCTGATTAAGTTATGGAGTTATTGTGGATTTATCATGCATACACACACAACATATATGCAGAAAACAGGATAATGAATCCAAATACACTTCAGCAACCTACAGTCATGTTGGGTTTGAAACGGTCTTCAAAGACAGCCAAAGCTGGGAGATGACCAGATCCTACAATTGAGGTAAAATCACTTAATTGCAAAGCATTTTTTCTTTATGTTTCCACAAAACAAATATATAGTTAACAACAGAATATAACTGATTTTCTTTTAAGTTTATTCAAATAGAAGAATATATACCTTTTGTCTGAACATAGTATTAATGTCTATGAGTTATAAATACATGGTGAAATTAACATGAGATACCAACCCATTGTTGCAAATGGAGCTTTGTTGACAGAGCCATACCAACAGTAAAGATATGAGGTCCTGTGCAGTCGACTCCACCTAACAGCAGCATGGCACTGATTTGGCCTTTGTGCCTACATTTAAAAAGACAAAAATGAGGTCTTTTAGTGTTGTGCTGTCTCCAGTTTTTGATTATTAATTAATAGTTATTGATTCTCACTGGTCTGATGGCTATACATTTTGTTAAAAGACAACTTGTCTTGTTGTTAGCAGAAACTACAACAAATATAGCAAAAGAAAAACAATAGCGTTTCTATGGCTCTCCATGAGAGTAAAAATGTCAACAGATTGATAACGGGGGTCAAAAGAGAGGAAGATGTCAACATTTTTGATCAGCTGTTGGATCAGACACCCTCACGCAGCAGCATTAACTAGTTTTCTGTGATTTAAAACAAAGGTAATATAACACAAAGTATAGTGTTATTAATGTACATAATTTTTTTTTTTGGTGAAATGGGCCCATCATGTTAATATAGTGAAACAACTATACTCTGAGAAAACCTTAGGCAAACATTTGTCCATTTCTCCACCACAATCAATCATTCTACCTGAAAAGAAAATCCTGCAAAATGCGACTGGCCATAATGAGGCGCGGGTTGCGGCCCATGGAGAGGATCTGGAGCGCAAGATTGGAGCGTAGCATATCTGTCGTTTTCTCTGTATCAGCAGCAGTACCAGCACCACAACAACTGCAGGAGTAGTTTTTTTCATCTGAAAAGTGCTTGGAACGTTAGATACATCTGTCTGCAAGAGGTGCTTACTAAATATTCGGGGTTATGTAGTGAGTTTTGCTGCAGTTTTTATCTGCCACAACCTCTCCAGATGTTGCCCTAGTATCCGCACCAAGAGCCACACCATCCTGAGCAGAAAAGAAGTACAGACATAGAAAAAAACACTGATTACATGTAACTGTGGCAAATTATTGTATCATTATGCAAGCTGTTGTACCTTAAAAATGACTCCAGCAATTGTTGTCCCAGTTTTTTTAACCTTTAACTTTAACGTGCTTTTCTCCCCTGAAGCCTGAAGCCTTGAGTTTCTGTTGACAAGAGATGCGGGATTATTACCTTCTGCAGCTTCACAATTCAGCACGACTATTTGGTTCTTTTAATGTAAAGGCATGCACATTTACAAGTCATCTCTTCATTTCTGAATTCACTTGTTAAATTCGTTCAAAACAGACTTCATTTAAACACGACGTTCTGCGAGATTTCCTTTCACTTTCATTTAGCTTTATTTTACAAAACTTGAACAAAAGAGATTAGCCATATGATCAGTTATCACTAATGTTTAAATCCTGAGATTACGATTCATAGTCTGTAACACCTGATACAGTTTTCAAAACTGAAGCCACCACTACCGAGCTCGAGCACATAGGGAGAAGGCATGTTCACCTTTCGCGGCGCAACTGAATATCCCGAATTAAGTGATGTCAAACCGAATGGAGGCGCACGCGCTTTAAGGAAGTTCGGCACGGCTCCCCAAAACCGTAATCAACCAGCGGATGTCTCCGAGGGTGCAACGTCGACTGTAAAAAGCCTAAAAGAAAACAAAAATGAATGAAATGAGTGTAAATGCCGAATGGCGGTCCTCGAAAGTCAGTACAGGGGAAGACAATTGATTTGAAATCTAAAGACGCGTTTTAATAAGTGTTGCTTTGATCAGCCTTGTATTATGTATTAATGCATAATACTCAGAATTGTATTAAAGCATAACTGTCAAATCTCGTGTAGCCTATAACATATTCTCTCCACATTTTTTGAGTTTTAAAAAAATTAAGCGAAAGCATAATATGCACAATCATGTCTGACCCCCTCACATCGACACCTAATAACGTGTTGATATCTTAATGAAATACATTTTAGACAACCATCATAGCAGTGAGATATGATTCACGAGCCTCTATGGGAGAGTAAGTGTTCTTTCTTCTTTCTTTGCAGTTGTGCATGAACCACTTATCTAATACTGAGGATATTTCTGTTTTTTTCAGAGAATATGTATCATCAAGGGTGATCAACAAAGTTATTCAGGTTCATGACAAGATATTCTGCTGTATGGCTGGATCACTGGCTGATGCTCAGGCATCACAAATGCTGTCATCCATCAGCTCAGTTTTCACAGGTCAGCATATGTCAATTTACCTTCAGCTTGTCTTTTGCAGCTGCATAATTATTCTAGAGACAGGATGGATGGATAAAAGAGCATACATATTCCCGTATGACATAGCAACTAATCTCTTCTGTATAGACTAGTGACTTTATATTTAACGCTGCTGATACATTTGTTTTAGCATGCAAATGGAGGAACCCCCTTTGGTCAAATCTGCTGCAGCCATCATGAGGAGCTTTTGCTATACCCATCGAGATGAACTCAGTGCTGGGTTTATTGTGGCTAGTTGGGATCGCAAAAATGGCCCTCAGGTGTGTAATGTAATTTTTTAAGTTTCATATATCTACGGAATGTTTTTCAATTCAATTCTAAAACATAATGAGACTTGTCTTCCTTTTTTCAAAGGTGTTCCAGGTGTCTCTTGGAGGCATGATTATAGAGCAGGAGTTTACTATTGGTGGGTCTGGTAGCACCTTTATCTATGGCTATGCAGATGCCAAATTCAAGCCTGGAATGACCAGAGAAGAGTGTCTCACTTTTACAACTAATGGTACGGATAATTGCAGTTCATTTTATATGCTTTGACAGCTGCACTCACTCCCTTTCCATCAATCTGTCCCTCTTACTCTACTTTCTTATATACTGTGCTGTTTGTCTCAGAATCACTGAATTATTCACACGTTATTCATTATTTTTCCCCTACTCTTTCATTAGCCATGGACACAATGTGAGTGGTGGCGTCGTGCATCTTGTCATTGTCACAGAGAAGGGTGCTGAGAGGCAGCTGATTCCGGGCAACAAACTGCCAGTCCTACAGAGTTTGGCTTAAGTGCCAACATTTTACCTGTTGTTGTTTTCACTTGTGTGTATTCTCATGAATTTTGTACTGTAAACAAAATCATAAAAAATGGCCAAAAACACACTTTGTATATGAGCATGCTTGCAAACAGTCTTTAAGTAGCCCATCAAAAAAAATTTAAACATTTAAATCAATAGCTCAAGATAATGTTCTTAGGTAAATATGCGTATGTGTTCTGTTATTCTCACAGTTAATTAACCCAGTGCACTATGAAATAGAAAATATATGCTTTATTAAAAAAAAAAGTGAAAACTCACATTTTTACTCAGAAATGAAGCATACAGAAGACCTAGGAGTTGAGCTCTCTGAAGATACGTGGGATAAGTGTTTGGTTGTGATACAGACCTGCTCAGTCAACAGCAGACACCAACTGATCCAATTTAAGGTTGTTTAAGGTTAAACTTGCATTACACTAAAACCAAGCTGCATAAAATTTTCCCTTCTGTTTCACCAAAGTGTGACAAGTGTAAGGTGGCAAAAGATACAACTTCTCATGCTTTCTGGATTTGCCTTTTATTGTCTGGATTTTGGTCAAGCATATTTGACTGGTTCTCCAAAACTTACAATAGGCCTCTTCCACCGGATGCAGAACTTGCTATTTGGTTTTTCACAACGCACCTTTTGCCTTCCATGAACATTACAACAGTCTCTAATGCTGCATGACTGTGGCTAGAGACTTGTGCTTAAGAACTGGAAATCACCATCACCCCCTTTCTTTCAGATGTGGATTACGGGCATAATCTCTGTTATACAAATGGAAAGACTCAGGTTCTTGAGGACTAATAGCATTGAAAAGTTTTCCGCTGTTTGGGGTTTATTTCTTGGATGTTTGGACGAGTTAGCCACTCAACTGGTTCCTAGAGACTCCTCTGAGGCTGTACATCCCTTCTGGGCACCTTAACTGATTGTTTTGCAGCTTGTTACTAGTACTTTTGTATACTGGACCAAATATTAATCTATATTATCATTATACATTTTTTAAAATGTAATTGATTGTTTATTCATTATTCATTATTATTTTATTTTAACATTATTATTATTATTATTTGACTTGATTTCCCTTTTTTTCTATTTGTGTGTGTAGTCCGAGACGGTGTTGTTTGCTTGTTCTTAACTTTGAAAAATCCTTAAAATAAAGTTTAAAAAAAAAGAAGAAGAAAAGAAATTCCGCATAGGATTAGAGGAGAGGAGATGAGACTGGGAAGTGTTTCAACACTTTTTGCTTCAACATCTGATATTTTTTATCTATTTATTAATTTGTTTTTTGTTCTTTGTGCCTCAAACTTTGTCTTAATTTGATATAAGACAATATAGAAAACATGGATATCAGTTTCAATTAAGTACTTAAATATCGCATATTTAAGAGTCTATGTGCAAAATAAGGAAATGACAGAATTTAAATGAAAAATCACTACTTTGATATGTTATACCAAAGAATGGTTAAGCAGGTGTTGTAAAATGAGGACGCTTCTGTGCGCACAGGAGCGCAGCTCAGCGTCGTGACGCGTTTGCACACGAAAGTGAAAGTAGGCTGGTGAGTTGTCTTTTGCTCGACACATTTCTATCAGTTTTTAAAGAATTAACCCGGTCTTCCAACTGTACAATAATCCAAAAACAAACCTTAAAAACAACACAAAAATGGGTCACTGAGCACAAAACCAAGCTTCTGCTATGGCCATTCCAGTCCTCTGACCTGAACCCTATAGAAAATGAGTGTGGTGAACTGAAGAGGAGAAGCACCAGCATGGAGCTGGGAATCTGAAGGATCTGGAGAGATTCTGGATGAAGTAATGGTCTCTGATCTCTTGTCAGGTGTCCTCTAACCTCATCAGGCATTATAGGAGAAAATTTAGAGCTGTTAAACTGTCAAATGGAGGTTTCAAAAAGTGTTGAATAAAAGGGTGCCGTTAATTGTGGCCAATGTGTATTAGAGAAAAACATTTATTTCATAATGATATTTCCCCCCATTTTAAATTCTTATTATCTAATGAAAGGTTAGATTTTTGTGATTTTTTAAAAATAAAAGATCAAAAGGATTAACAATGCAGATTAATTTTCACAGCCTTCTTTGATCATATTTACCAAGGGTGCCGATATTTTTGGCCATGACTGTAGATGACTTGGGAACATGCATTTACAACCAGGAACACTACATGTTTTATATTGCTGAACCTTCTCTCTGTGCATCTGTTTATCAGCATTGAGGTGGGCGAGGACCCCCTGGTGTGCTCAGCAGCGACTCTTGTTAAAAACATCTCTTACAAATACAAAGAAGAACTTTCCGCTCATCTCATGGTGGGTGGATGGGACAAGAAAAAAGGTGGACAGGTATGAAGTGGTTAGTTGTGTTTACGCGTATGTATGGTGAGAAATTTTAAAGTGCTATAATTAGATGAAAAGAAAGATATATGAGCAACAGATCATCATACAGAGAAACAATACAATGCAAATTAAGGCTTTACTTCACGATTCCCTCTCCATCACCATATGTGGTTGAAACAAAATTTCATTGCTAAGTTGTTCTCAGTTGTACCTCGGTACTGCTCATGCTCTGAAAAATCTGATTGGTTCATGCTCGAAAACCCTCCAATGTGGCTGAATTACAACAATTCTGCATAGATGAGTGGACCAAAATTCCTCCACAGTACTGTAACAGACTCATTGCAAGTTATCGCAAACGCTTGACTGCAGTTGTTGCTGCTAAGGGTGGCCCAACCAGTTACTAGGTTTAGGGGGCAAACACTTTTTCACACAGGGCCATGTAGTTTTGTATTTTGTTTTCCCTTAATAATAAAAACCTTCATTTAAAAACTGCATGTTGTGTTCACTTGTGTTATCTTTGACTAATATTTAAATTTGTTTGATGATCTGAAACATTAAAGTGTGACAAACATGCAAAAAAATAAGAAATCAGGAAGGGGGCCAACACTTTTTCACACCACTGTACATGTCGAGTTTCTTTTTTGACAATGGTTGATTTCCCAGGTTAAAGCAACTGCATGTAGTTTAGTGTATTTCTGTGACTTTGGATCCCCCTACAATTAAGTTTGTGAAATTCACTATCATTAATATATCACTGTTGTACAGTGAATAGATGTACACATGCATTTGTTGCTAGCGTAAAGCAATTCGCCCTTTATGTCAAATTTCGTACCCACTCAACAAACTTACATAGGCCCACTCCCAGAACAGGGGAGAGTGGGAAAGAAACAGAAGCCATTCTCTTTATTAGAAATCTTAGGCTGCATCCAATATGAAGTGTGCATATGATGGACACTTTACTATGAGGCCATAGGAGAGGATTCATGAATGGCAGTAACGCGACCCAACTGACGCTGGTGGGTCATGTGATAATGACATCATGGTGAATCTAGTACGTAGGCCAAATTTTGACAGGAACACATTGTTTTCCATTAAAACAGTAATATACCGTACAAAACAGTGCGTCCTGGGTAATATTTGTTGTTTTTGATAAACTAACCTACTGCAATATACCGTGAATTAACAGCACTCAAAGTCAACACTCAGATGCTGTTTCAAATCACACCCTACACCCTCATTCACTATTCCCTACATTAATTTACTAATATAGTCCACTTGACAGAGTGAATGAAAACAAATGAGTGAATTCAGACACTGATGAACACCTGTTGTTAACAAGCAAAATCACTAAAGGAAAGAGAAACAAGAACAGAAAAAAAGTGATGAGACCAGCAGAAACACAACAACTGACTTCCAGTCACAGACTTAGATGAAATTAACTGAAGTTTTAAACAACTCCACAAACAGCATTACCAGCTTCACTTAGTACTAACCAGTTTGACTTTATTTCTGTCATGTACAGTAGTTATTATTATTGAGAATCAACAGAGGTTTAGATGTTGTTTTATTGTTTCATTTGATGTTACCATTGTTGAGATCAGAGTTTGCTTTAGTTGGGCTCCTGATCCTTGACTTTTGAACATTAGATTTTCTTTGGCTGTTGTAACTGTGTCTTTACGATACATTTGTTATAGCAAAAAAAGCTGAAAACATGATCAGATGATGCTGGCTATTTATTACTAGTCACAATCATAACCTAGTGTCCTGATCCACTTATCTCATTCGGGGTCTAATTATAAGGGTGTTGTTTTATATTTTTGATTATCAGAGCCATGCAGAGACCTTTGGGGGGGCAGGTGCTCAAAGTATAAAAGGGGCACATGGAGCACGGCTTTTAATAGGGATAGTTCACCCAAAAATGAAAATGTGATGTTTATCTGCTTACCCCCAGAGCATCCAAGATGTAGGTGACTTTGTTTCTTCAGTAGAACACAAACGAAGATTTTTAACTTAAACCGTTGCAGTCTGTCAGTCATATAATGTCAGTGGATTGGAATCATGGCTTTGAGAGTAAACAAAACATACACAAACAAAACCAAATTAAACCCTGCGGCTCTTCTGAAGAAGAAGAGCGAACGCGCTCAGGACAGTTCAGACATTGCAGTGCATCAGAGGTAAAAAACGATATAAATACTGTTCAGTTTCTTGCAAAGACCGATCGTTTTGTGTCTTTACACATCAGTGTATCATCACGAGCCGCACATAACATGTGGCTTTTTTGCCACAACAAATGCGTTTTAAAAACACATGGTTAAAGCATTCTCAATAAGAGCTTCTGGAGATGTATGACAGAAATAAAGTCAAACAGAGGCGTGTTTCCCAAAAACAAACTATGATCACAAGTTCCGTCGTTACCAATAGTTTGTTTAATCAGATCTTGAGAGATATACACCCGGTTTCACAGACAAGGCGTATGCCTAAAATGCATGTCTGGGCTGATTTAACTGAAAGAAACTTATCTCAAAATATCTTAAAATATGTCAGTGCCATTGTTTTGTCTCAAGATGCACACCAAAAAAAAATTTCTAATGCACATTTATGAAAGATACTTAAATATCCTAATTCAACTATAGCCTAATCTTGGCTTAGCCTAAACCCTTTCTGTGAAACCAGGCCTTATTGCCTTCTTCAGTGGATTTCATCAAAGGGTTAAAGATGTAAGATGGAAAAAACAGCATGAAACGTAATTTAACAGTAATAAACTAACTTACTTTAACAGTAAATTACTTTACTCAACAAAATGCAGAAAACTGTAGTAATTTACTGTAAAACGTAGCACTCAGATTTACTAAATGAAACTAATTAATTTGACTGAAATATTAGTGAAAGTTCATAGAAAAAAGTTATGCAAAGTCATTAACTGATAAAGTGAAAAAATATTCAACTGAACTGTATTTATGTCTATTGCAAAAGAAAGAGCTGTTACATTAATTCGTTTTGAGTTACCATTGTGCTGAAGAGTAGATCCTGCGCTTCAGTCAATGATGAACCCAGACACGTTGATGAAATGCTTTATTTAATGGTAGTAACTGTGTAGTTGCTGATACAGTAATGATCTGATATAGTAATGACTATATTAGAACGTGTGTGCTATTGACGAGCTGCAAAGATTTGAGTAAAAGTCATGTTTTTTCTATATTTTGCAATTATACATAGATTGTTTGCAGTTTTATATTAAGAAATATTCCTTTACAGTGGACTAAAATTAAATAAGTTCACAGTACTAACACCATATAAATACATATAAATCTCTTCCAAACTGCTCTCTGAGGGACTGTTTACTTTAACTGAAACTTGCTAATTAGCACATTAGGAAAGGCGATTTGCAAAGATTCATTAAAGGGGTCATATGATGCGATTTCAAGTTTTCCTTTCTCTTTGGAGTGTTATAAGCTCTTGGTGCATAAAGAAGATCTGTATAAAGTTGCAAAGACTAAAGTCTCAAATCCAAAGATATTCTTATATTATATTATAACATTTCCGACGCGTGCTTGTGGTGTTCGGCCAATCACAATGCACTGGGTCAGCTGGCCAATCAGAGCAGACTGCGCTTGTCAAAGGAGGGGGCTTTGTTGAAAACGAAGTGTTTGAGAGAGGCGGGGCATAGAGGACCAACAATAATGTACAGTATTTGAAAAATAATGTTTTTTGAACATTAAAGCATGTCAACATATTCTGTTACACCAAATACACCAAATAATGATCTTTAAAATAGCATCATATGACCCCTTTAAAAAAACCTTTCACTCACTTCTTCTGTAGGTGAAGCTGGATCTTGAATGATTCGCGCGAACATAGACGCATTTAGGTATATGCATTTAAGTGCATGTAGCATCCTATGACCCCTTTAAGTAAATCTTGAGTAGAGGTTTACTGAAGAGGTTTAACTTCTTATATCTTTGTGTTTGCCTTTCCAGGTCTATGCAACCCTTAATGGGCTAATTACCAGACAGCCGTTTGCAGTTGGTGGCTCTGGAAGTTTCTACATCTATGGCTTTGTGGATGCTGAGTACAAACCAGGCATGACCAGACAAGAGTGCCAAGAGTTTGTGATCAACAGTGAGTTGCATATATAAATTAATCTTGTCCTGAGTTACATGCTTTGCTTTCTTGTTTTAACAGCAATTGACTGAATAAGTGACCAACTTGGGTTCTAAACCTCTGTTTTTAAGATGTTGATGGTCTTTAGCTTTTTAGCCCACATATTTTCCATCAAATTTTAAAGAATTTAATTAATTAATTTAGGCCTATTGTAAATTTATCACAAATGTCAGTGTATGATGTAGAACAACACTTTTATTTGGCCTAAAATTCTTTTCAAAATTGTGTTATGTTCAGTATTTGGAATGTGAATCTTTTCTAATTCACAGTGCGCTTTGTAATTCAAGGTCTGACACTGGCAATGGGCCGAGACGGTTCCAGTGGAGGTGTGGCCTACCTTGTTACCATTGACAGTGAAGGTGTGGAAGAGAAATGTATTCTGGGAAACCAGCTCCCTAAGTGTTATGATCCTGATATAATGGCACCGTCCAAGGCAGCGAAAGTGTGAACAAAAATTAAGCTTGATGCATTTATGTGGTTTACCAATAAAAACGCTCTCTCTTTTTTTGTTGTGCAATGTTCATCTTTAATATTTCGTAACCCTTGATGTACTTAGTGCTAACAACCTAGAGAACATGCATATAATAAAAACAAAAAACAAAATGAGTTATGAATTACAAATATAGGTGTACATTCATATACAGTACGAAGTATCAATTGACATGATACACATAATTCAATTTCGAATTGTTTGACGTTTTGACTGATTTTGCTATGTTTTCACCGACTTTCAAACGAGAGCATTATTCAACTTTTGGACTGTTCAAAGTGCATTCAAAGTGGAAAAAATACAAACTGTTAAATATTGATCAGAATACAGCACTATTTTAAAAGGAAACAAATTCTGCTATGCTTCTTATCATTATAAATAGTAATGTATTCTTGGAAATTGATTAGGATACTCAGTCCTGTTTGTCCACCTTCTCATCAGCTTCTTTTTCCTCAGTGAAGAGCCTCTCTCTCAGTTTATAGTAATTTCCTTTCTTCTCCATCAGTTCCTGATGCGTCCCCTGCTCCACAACCTCCCCTTTGTCAATCACAACGATCTGGTCTGCCCTCTCAATTGTTTTCAGCCTATGCGCAATCACCAGCAAGGTCTGGTTGGGACGACGGGCCAGAGCATCCTGAACCTGTTAATGTAGGCATGGAAAAAGGTTGGAGATAAGTATCAGTGGGTTTCTTGTTCAGTAATACAACATGCTTTAAAGTAAAAGTTCACTCAAAAATTTTCTTTTTTTCATTTACTCATCGTCATGTGGTTCCAAACCTGAAAGAAGGTATTTTGAAGAATTATGGAAGTCAATGGCTACCAGCAACTGTTTTTTTAGCAACATTCAAAATATCTTCTTTTGTCTTCATACCAGTTTGGCAGAATGTGAGGGTGAGTAAATGATAAATTTTTTGCAGGAACTAACCCTTTAATCTTCGAAACACAAATTAAGATATTTTTCAAGCGACAGCTGAAAACTCATCTCTTTCGAAGCTACTTGACTTCATCATAAAAAATAAAAAAAATAAATAAAAAAAAACTTTATTTATTCCTTCTCTTTCTAGCTTGTACTTATTTGAACAATGTCTAAGAACTTGGTATTACAACCACTTCTTGTGTCTGTTTGCCTCTCTTAAGAAGAATCGCTTTATGTATCCCCCAATTGTAAGTCGCTTTGGATAAAAGCGTCTGCTAAATGACTAAATGTAAATGTAAATGTAAATGTATGAAACCTTGGAGATTTCTACCCCTCTACTGAAAGTCCAAGTAACCGAAACTTAAAAGATTAAAAAAGGTTATAAATGTGTTGTAAAACACAAAATCTTGTGAAGAGATATGATCGCTATATGAACATGTAGTTTAGACTTTTCACATCACACTCTAAAACAAACCTCACTGGTTTTGTGCGTCAAACAAGCATGTGTGAGCTACTGTGTTTACCATATATGATGTAGTTTATGTTTGTGTTTAGATGTAAATATAAGACTAAATTAAATCTGTTCATCATATAAAGCGATTGTATCTCTTTACAAGCCTTGCATTAAACCGCTTGATTCATTGTACGCCGTCTTTCTGACCATTTTGAATCTTTTAAGTTTTGGTTACCTGGACTGTAAATGGAGGGACACAAACCTTTCAGGTTTCATTTAAAATATTTTAATTTGTTTCAAAGATTAACTAAAGTCTTATGGGTTTTGAATAACCTGAGGGTGAGTAAATGATGAATTTTAATTTTTGAGAGAACTATCCATTTTAAGGATTCACCATATTCAGAGGTTGTTTTGAAATGTTGTGGAGAGGAGGTGACAAAATTTTTTTTACCATGCGTTCGCTCTCAGTGTCCAGGCTGCTGGTGACCTCGTCCATTATGAGGACCTGAGGCTGTCTGATCAGAGCTCTGGCGATAGCAATGCGCTGCTTCTGACCCCCGGAGAGAAGACAGCCACGTTCTCCAACATCTAATGCACATCACATATAAACAGATGCTTACTAAAAGGTCATAATGACTCAAATAATATGCCAAAACAAAGAGGAGATGTATGTTAAAATACATTTGAAGATATCAGCATTGTATACCATTTCCAGGGAGATTCAGAACTGTACATGCATAGAGTGATAATTCTTCATGTGTACCTGTGTCATATCTTTTTTCTAGTCGACTGATGAAGTCGTGGGCATTCGCTTCTCTGGCTGCATCCTCCACCTTTTTCTGATCACAATCAGTCAGACCGTAAGCTATGTTGTCCCGGATGGAGCCTGAAAAAAGCACAGGGTCCTGACCCACCATGGCCACCTATAGCACAGATGAACAAGAAAATCAGGGTCAAATGATTCCACAGTGAACATAGTCTAATGCAATACCACAATTTAATAAGATACCCAAATGATTGTTACCTTCTGGTGCAAATACTTGTGCTGGTAGTTCTGCAGTGGTTGACCATCTAACAGAATGTGTCCCTGCTGAGGCTGGTAGAATCCCTCCAGCAGACTCACACAGGTGCTCTTCCCCCCTCCTGACATTCCCACCAGAGCCGTCATCTGACCCGGCTTCAAATCCAGAGAGAAGTTCTGAAAACATTCAATCAAACACTGTATATTAATTACAGCAAATATAAAGAATATGCATAATATATATTCATATGCATAAATACATTTATGCAAATATAGAGGATTTATAAAATATAGAGGTGTTTTACTAAGTGACTAAAAATAAAAAGGAACTCAAAAGTTACTTTAATCGGAAACATCTAATCATCTAATTGTGGTTGTAATTGAAATGAAACTAAGAAACTGTTTCTTAGATATTGTTTATAATATATGGTGTAAGACAGCACATTCTGAGTCTATCGTACCTTGAGGGCTGGTTGATCAGGTCGTGTTGGGTAGAAGAAGGTGAGGTTGTTGAAGTGGACTTGTCCAGCCAGGGTTTCAGGGTGAAGACTTCCATCGATGCTCACTAAAGGCTTCCTGTCCAGGTAGTCAAAAACTTTAGCGGCCGCACCCACAGAGTTCAGCATGTTAGAATACATGTAGACAAGGCTCTGAGGAAAGACAGATCAGGATTTCACTGACTGCACATTATTCAAAATATGAAAAATAGAGATACATTTGTACTGGGATTTGTAGTATTATTTGGATTCAGTTTCTGTATGTAATACTAAAATGCTAAAAGTGTTTTTTCTTCTTTTGGATGTGTATATATAGGGGTTGGACAAAATAATGTGAAATGTGAACACCTGAGAAATAACCTTTTACCAGCCATTTTAGAATAGATTTACATAATTTTTGAATATCCTCCATAAGAAAGTCATCAATCAGAACATCTGCCAGTTGCTTCAGAGATGTTGGAGGAGCAAATCATCTTCTCTACAAAACTATCCATAGTGTTTTTTTAATATTCAAGACAGGTGATTGAGCAGCCAGGGCAGACTGAAGTTCTTCTTTGGTTAACATTCATCTTGGTGCTAAACTGTCCATGTTTTATGATCATGACACCATATTTTTTGCATTTTAGCATTGGTATCTATGATTAAAATGGATAACACTTAATTTTAAGGTGTCCTTGTTACACATGTTACATGTACTTACTATTATAATAACAATTATGCATAATTACATGCAAGTAACCCTAAGCCAAACCCTAACCCTATAGTAAGTTCATGTATTTAATGAATATTACTCAGTACTTAAATGTATAATTACACTGTAACAAGGACACTTTAAAATAAAGTGTAACCTTAAATTTTTAACAGTTGCATTTCTTTGGTGGATGTTGGCTTTGTGAAGTTCTCTGTGGTTGTTTTTTGGAAACAGGTCTTGAAGGTGAATATTGAGGTTTGTTGTCACTTTGCTGCTGCAGTTTGTTGTTTGGACACAATCCTTTTTAGTGTTCAATGTCCTTATCATTCACTTTTTGCCCACTATTCTTCTTCTTAGCTGATAAAGTCTTGCCATGCTTTATATGCAGTCATAATCCTAAAGACTGCTGTTCTTAAAACACCAAACAATTGGGCTCTTAAGGTTACAGATGGTCATATTAAACAGGCTTCTGTGATTTGTCCTATTTGGAAGTCTGACAAGTCACCCACTTCACCCATTGCTTGTTGTAAACACTGCTGAACACAACTTATACTACACTGATTTACTAACCTACACTGTAAAAAAATTCCATAAAATTTACGGTAAAAAAACGGTAGTTGTGGTTGCCGGAATTTTACCGTAAAAAATAGGGTAGCAACGTTTTAGGTTTTACGGTTTTAACTTAAATTTACAGTTAAATACCGTATTTTCATTAACTGATATAATGTTAATATTCCAACCTATTGAAGTACTGAATTCTGTTTTGCACCTTTGTAATACACTGATAACCACCAAATGCAGGTGGTGATGAGAATGTCACATGATGAACCAAAGCCCATCACAAGCAGCTTTTAGATAATAACATATATAGAAGGTGCACAGTGTCATTCACACAAACACCAAACACCATCACGGTAACACACATGAAACTGAAATAATGCAATAAACATTCATTTAACAACATTAGGTGTAACACACAACCCTAATATACAAAACTGATAAGAAAAAACTAAGAAGAAACAGTTATTTCAACAAAAAAACATCAAATTTGAAATGTAACGCAGGGAATTCTGGGAATGTCAATTTACGGTTATTCACTGTAAATTATATGGTCTTTTTCCAAAAATGGTATACTACCGTAAAATTAATGTCCAATACATGTAATGTCCAATACAGTTTTTCACCGTATATAGTAGGGGAATTTACCGTTAACCATTTAACAGGTTTTTACTGTAGCATTTTTACAGTCTTTTACCGCTAAATTCACGGTCGTTTTTTACAGTGTAGCGAGTATAGACAATGAAAGATAAATAAACGATAACCCCTGTATAAACATTATGTAAATAATTAAGCAAGTGAATTAATTAAGATCACATCTAGCACTGCTACTACACGGTTTGTGGTGAGCAGTTTCGTACACTTTAATTCTCTTTTTATAATTCAATATTCAATAAAAACATTTAGAGGAAATGCACCATAATTCTTAAATAAACCACAAAGTATGTGAAACTCTAAAATACCTGACCTCCTCAGTTCAGACCTCAACTAGTTCTATCCGTATAGGGCTTAAAATGAATGCAACAAGAAACAGAGAGTCTATAAGAACAAAATGAGTCCATACCCTAATGTATGATCCCAGGTCACCCTGGTAGAGGATGAAGGACACAAGGTTGCCTGTACTCATGCATCCCGATTTGATGAGCTGACGACCGTAGTACATTATCAGAACTTGAATGCCTAATGACATCACCTGTTAATAAATATAATACAGTTAAATAAAAATGAATGCTACATGCTCAGATTGACGATGCAGAGAAACATTACGATCAGAATGTGAACGATGATTAGTATGTGATATATATTTGACTTTATTTACTTTATGTATTGCATATTTAAGCTACTGTACATATATTAGGATATATTGCAATGTATGCTAACATTGTATTTTACCATATGGTAACTATTAGAATACATATAAAAATTCAATGATATAAGGATAGAATCCTAATGCAGCAGACCCACCCGTCGCACTAATAGGTAGACCGCTCTCACTGTATCTCTGCGAGTCTTTAGGTTGTGAGTGTCAGTCAATCGGTCGTCATAACGACAGGCTTCACCGAGTTCCATGTGGAAGCTGCGCACAGTCCTCACCCCGGCAACCGCCTCTCCTGCTGTCTCATTGGCTCTGGCCACCGAGTCCTGAACTTCTTTTGACAATTGCTGTAAAATTAGATGTTTTTGGGTCAGTGTAACTGTGTAGAAGAAAATTTCAGAAATGAAAAGAGATACATTTTGATACAGAGAAAGAATTAGACAAGAGTAAGTTCTCCTTGAAGGTTTCTTCTTATGAAATGTTAATGAAACAAAGTTTGAGCAAATGAAGAGGATAGGAGTCAAAATGAGAGGCATAACACTCCTTTAATCTTACATTTGAACATTTGTCAAACTGGATCAGTGGTGATCTAAATGTCCTTCAAAATTACTGTCATTTCACCTCTGAGCTACAGTGCTATATTTAAATCTGACCTCATCGGTTCATCTGACCTCATAGTGTGTGTTGTAAATCTTTTGAGTGATGGCAATCAGCGGGGCTTCGATGAAAGTGAGCAGGGTGAGTTTCCAGGACAGGCTGAGCATCAGATACAGGACACCGACACTCTTGATTAAGCTGCGCAGGAGGATGTTCACATTCATCGCCACTGATTGGCTCATTAGCTTGGTGTCGGTAGACAGACGTGATGTCAAGTCCCCTGACAACAGAACAATATCACAGATAAGAGATAAAGGAAAAACAAGAAAACTACAATTAAAATAGTCAATATCTTGAATGTTGGATGTAGGACTTCTTTGGACAGATGTCACTGAGAACTTCACATTTAGAACAATTAATTATTCCTACCTGTCTTTTTATCCTCAAAAAATCCTATCTCCTGTTTGACCAAAGCATTAAAGAGCATGAGGCGAACTCTCTTGTTCAGGCTGGACAGAGTGCACATGAAGAGACCTCCACGCAACCCAGAGGACAAGGAGCTATGGACAAGGAGAATATTCATTATTTCACTCAGGGCCTATTGCACATTTGAACAACATTTGTTTCTGACACAACCGTTAAAGTAAAAAAAAATGAGTTTAATAAGACTTTCAGTACCTGCCCAGTGAGAGGAGACCCATGAGAAAGATTGCTGACATGAAGCTGTTTGGTTGGTACTGTTCTCCCAGGATGTCTATGACCTTTCCCGTGTAGAATGGAATGAACATGTCACCTTTAAAATACAAAAAGATTAAAAACTTTTTCTTTTTTTCTACTTAATGTTGAAAGGTCTGTTTACAAACACCCCCACCGCTGAATTCATACTCACATATGACAGCCAGAGACAGAAACACAAAGGCTCCGCTCAGCAGCGGCGCATCGGGTTTGGAGTAACGCACCACTCGCATGAAGAGCGCCCGGTTTCTCTGCTTCCTCTCCGCGCTTTCTGAGCCTTCAGCAGTCGCGCTTTTAGCGCTTGGAAAACTTACCTCCCAGAACAAACACGCTATAAGTGCTGCAGCTGTAGAAGCAATCGTTTTTCCAGGGCAAGACAGAGACCCGCTCCAGTTTTCCGGCTGTGTGTTCATGAGGAGCGTCAGTCCGCTTTCATAAGCCGGACACATCAAGCATGACACCGCTACACAGCGCCGCACGGTCGCCTCACTCCAGCTGCCGAGCAGAAAGCACCTGAGACATATCCACTTCACAGCAGCCACGAGCCAGAGCTGAGTCAAGAGAAATACACTGCTGCTACTCTTTATAAACGCGTTTGAGCTGTAATGTAGCGCACAGCTTATCGCCAGATCTACAAACAGCGCTTTTGCATGCTGCAGTTTGAGCTCCATCACGCGACGTTTATTTATTTCTAAACACAGACCAAGAATAAAGGAAGAAATTGTGTCTCTATCGGAGACGACAACGTATAGTCCATGTTAGGCTCTTTCACATTCGCATTTTCCTCTCGATGTTATGTGATAGTTTCGGTTTCATTTAGACCGTGGGGATTTCCTTCAGGAGTAGACTACTGTAGCCTATAATTCGGGCGAATAATTTGTTTCCCCTCTGCTTTCAGAGCCCAAGCCAGAGGTCGAGCAGAATAATAACAGGCTATGCAGCTATAAAATCTATAGTCTTTCGAACTCATAACAAAAAAAAAACAAACAAAAAAATGTCAGAACAAACGTAAAACTGGCCTGATAGCCAAAACAACATGTCAGGGCCATCAGAAAGTTCGGAAAAAGAGCGGAAGCACACATTACGAACCTTATCAGCTCGGCTCATGAATATTAATTAGGTAACATGACTGCGCAGTCTAGACCAATGGTTCTCATTTTTTTGGTGACGCCCCCATTTTAAAGTAGAAAACCCCAAATGCCATAAATTGTCTAACTTACAAGACAAAAAAGAAAAACATTTTTTTTTATTTCAGCTTCACATTTTGCAAAAACAAACAAAAAAATTAAACTGAATGAACTTGCTACATTGTTATTTATTTTATTTAATGATTTTGCTTAATCGTCATATAGCCTATAACTCCCACAGCATGGGAGGCTGAAAACTATTTGCAGTGTCATATCTATTAACCTATTTAGTTCTCATTATGTGTCATTAATTTTTTTTAGCATTGCTTGGTTCTCCCTGGTTATGTTCTTCTCAAAAGTATGTTATGTGAGGGTCTTTGGGGTGAGAAGATAATTAAAACATGGAATAATTGTGATAGGCTATCTGAATTATTTCATAATCAGTCAACATTAACACAGCACTGATCAAGTAATATAATACAAGGCAAAACTAAACTAATTTAGAAGTAAACTGAATACAATAAAAGTAGCAAAAAATTTAAACTCTGATGCATTGAAGTTCAATATAAATCATAACAAAACATTTAGGTGATATTATCATGTCAACCAATTAAACTTTTGAATGAGGGTGAAATCATGACACAATCATTTTCCAATGATATTACACTGAGCTGACTGTTGCTAGGCAGAATTCACAGTAGCAGGTTTTATTTCATTTGAGAGTCTGATCTGATTGGAAACTTTCACATGAGAAAGAAAGCACCAGAGGAGATGTTTCTTGGAGAATTGTACTTTGCATTTAATGCATATATAAATTTTAATATATTTAAATTAAGTAAAACAACTTCACTAAACATAAATCAAGTTTCATCAGAAAACAAATATGAATATTGACTATCAAAAAAGTAGTTTTTGTTCTTGTTTTCTGTACAGGAAATGTTCTACTGTTATGCAGACATTATTTATTTAAGTTTACATATTGTTTTGAAGTGTAATGTCCTCTTCTGTAAATACTATGCACACAATTAAGTGTAAAGGTAGACATTATAAATATTACAAATATTATTTTCTTATCTTAATATTTGACAGTTCAAAATACACACATCACTTTTTTATTGCTGTATTTTTATTTATTTTTTTTCCAGATAAAGAGTCTAAATATGTCAATGACATGGATAGTGTCAAAGAAGAAACTTGATTCAGGTCCATTAAAAAAAATAAGACACAAAACTGGACAAGACATAATTACAGTATACATGTTGTGAATGTCCACTTTGTTGTGTTCATGAGGAACATTGTATTGTTGACTATATTTTGAAACAGGAAGTCAGAACTGTTTAAGTTCTGTAAAGCAAAGAAGATAAATTTGCTACTCCTGTCTCATCTGCTTTGTTATTTAATAACTCCTGACAGATGCCACACACTTTATAGCTAAATTCTTACATTTAATCATTAAAAAGACATTCATATTCTTATGATTCTCAACTAAGATGACATTCTGTAGTTGAATGTGGCATGCAGGCATGCTTGGCCAATCATTATTGTGTACCAGCAGTTACTAGGTAGAACTGAGTGAAGCAGGTTGTATGTCAAATCACATTTGCTTTGGTGATAGAGAACAATATTTCAATCTCAGAGTGAACAGGAAAATGTGTGTCAGTCCTCCAATCACTAATACAGCTAAATTAATTAACTTAAATAAAGAAACAATTATTTGACAACTGCACATTTTCACTTTAGTGCAGTTTTGTGTCATTTCTCCTTCAGAAATTACTGTTTCCATAATTATAGCCTATATAGGTATGTATTTTTGAATAATCTAAACCATCTCTGCTCAAACCTTTTAAAAACTTTTTTCTCAGAACAGGTTTAATTTCATATCAAATACAAAAAATTGCGATGTCCTCCCTGGATGCACACAACAACAAATATCAGTGTAATTTGACTCAAGAATTAATGCGTCTTATGAACAGGTCTGCCATTATTTGTAATATATTTGAGTTGTATTTTCTGTAACTATCTGTTTCAGTGAATACATTTTTTACTTAATGCACTTAATTTACAGGTCAAATATAGCTCCATATTTATGGTGATTTTTTGTGCTTATAGTCTACCCAATTTGTATGTGGTTCCATTTGGGTCATCCTCTGTGCAGTTTGTGCAAGGAAACTTCAGAAAAATAAAAAAATTTGAACAGATTATTGCTGAACCTTCAAGAAATCTTTTTTTCTTAGGGGACCACCAGTGCACCCTCCCCAATATTCAGATTAGTGGTGAACAAATATGGGATGCATAAAGTTTTTTTTTTTTACTTTATAGACCATGAAATAATATTTTAATTATAATAATAGCTAAATTTATGTTGTCGCCGTCGGATCTAAATAATCCATTAAATATAGTGGTAATGAATCTTATTGAAAAATAAAATTCATGTTTAATTTTTAAAGCTTTACAATTTGTCATTCAGATAATGTGATGAAGTTCAGTGCTGCTGCTTATATCAGTTTGGGACACACAAAGACCTGTTTCCTGGTAATGGCTGAATTATTATTTTTGTACAACTTGCAGTTGCTACTTATTCACTTCTAATTTCATCTAATCTGCCTTAAACATTATTATAAGGTGTTACAGAATTTTTTTTATGTGAGATATACAAATATGCAATATCATTTCATTATCTTGGTA
Organism: Sinocyclocheilus grahami; assembly: GCF_001515645.1. NCBI lineage: Eukaryota > Metazoa > Chordata > Actinopteri > Cypriniformes > Cyprinidae > Sinocyclocheilus > Sinocyclocheilus grahami. Next base: position 47,943 of record NW_015507345.1, on the reverse strand, counting down.
TTTGACAGTTCAAAATAGAGACTGAACTTATTGCTGTAGTTAAAGGCATTCATTAGGTATTAACAGTCTGAATGTGACAGTGATATGGAAAGTGTCCGTAAAAGAAACTTAGATGTGTGACTTAAGTCCATGTACATACACAAGCCTCTAGACACCATTACAATTATGGAAGCTCAGTAACAACACGAACATTATGAAATGTCCTTTTTTTATTTATTTATTTTTATTTTTATTTGTTAAATCCTAATCAAGCGTTATTAAAAAGATTACTCTTTTCTACATGATTAATCTAAGATGAAATTTAGTAAATGAAGAAAGTGCCATACTTGTCCAGTATTACTGAAGGCCTGTAGTTGCTAGGTAGAATTGAGTGTAACAGGCTGTGTATCAAATCACATTTGCTGTATTTGGTGACTAGAGAAAAACACTGATGGAAACTTCCCATCTCAGTGTGATCAGAAATGTCTGGCCAATTTATCAATGAATTAGTGGTTTTAATAAAAGTGCTAAGAATTTGACAATGGCAAGTCATTGATTACAGCTATATAAATTTACATTAATTACTATATATTATTTTACTTAATCTACAAGAGCAAACAGCTATGGGTTTTGGTTTTCAAGTAAAACAATATTTAGTGTAATGTTTTAAAGGTCGTATTGGATAGAAATAGTTCAGAGATAGCTGGATCCACCACAGTCACAGTTGTTATCTATCAGTTTCTTTGGAGTCAACTTTAACAAAAGAGTGACCCTTAAGAGCTCTTTATAGTACTAAATGATATTTGTCTGGTGTCATATCTAAACAGCTCAACACTCTTCCTTCCTTGTGTTTATTGTGAATATACCACTATATTTCACCTGCAAACATTCTATAAATTCTGCTGCATGCCTGCAGTGGTGAATACAGTCATTTTGATTCTGATTAATATTTAGTATCAACTTTGGGAAGGAATCATGCATTTTAACATCATATATGATCTAAGATCTGTAACTCTAGAATATTCTGTTGAATTTGAAGTAAACGTTGTGAAATGTGGATGCTGCTGTTTTGACAACAGAAAGACAGATGTTCACCGCTTGGCCCTTTTTGTGAGGTTTATTTCTTTTTAAAGAATCAAAATAAGATTACAATGTTTTGAAGGCAACCAATATACAAAAAAATATTAATTTAACTTTATTTAGATTTCGTAACCTCAAATCAAGGAAAATATTTACTGTTTACTGTACAGATGTTCATGCAAAGTTTTAATAGTACAGTATCTTAAACATTACAATAATTAATATTATTATTTAGTACAACTTATCTAAATCATGTAAAACAAAAAGAAAAAAGTATGCAAACAGAAAAAGTCCAATAATCCCATACAAGAAATAAAATATGAAGCCTACATATCGTTTAATTTTATTGATAGAATAGCCCAATTCCACAATTCACCCAATGATAAAGTTATTTTAAGTTCTGCAGGAGATATTTTTCCATGACTTGTTAGAATTGCCCTGATTTATTTCATATTCTATTTCCTCTAGAAACAATCACATACATACAAGAGATGACTACTATACTACTGTATACTGACTAAACACTAGAAAGTGTCTATTTCCACAAGTTTCTCTTTTTTTCACAATCAGTATTGATATCACAAATCCTACAAATTAATCAAACTTGCAAATCAATTATTTATATGTTTGGTTTCTTTTTGTCACTAAAGAGAAATATACTGTATATATTTTACAATGAAATCTCTGAGATCAACATGTCCTCTTAAAATGAACAAGTTCATACAATTAAAGAAAAACAAAAGATAGACAAAGTGTGAAGAAACAAAAACTTTATCAATGTAGAACTATAATATAGATCAATCCCATCACTGAAAACTATGATCTTGTGTGTGTGTGTGTGTGTGTGTATGTGTGTACCCGTTTTTCTATTCTGGTGGGGACTTAAACCTGAATACACACAGACTCATGGGGACTTGTGTCACGGTGGGGACCTAAATTGAGGTCCCCACGGGTACAAAAGCTTATAAATCATACAGAATTAAGTTTTTTGAAAATCTAAAAATGCAGAAAGTTACCTGTGAGGGGTAGGTTTAGGGGTAGGGTTGGTGTAGGGCAATAGAATATACGGTCTGTACAGTATAAAAACCATTACGCCTATGGAGAGTTCCCACAAGGATAACTGACCAGACATGTGTGTGTGTGTGTGTGTGTGTGAGAGAGAGAGAAAGTGTGTGTGTGTGTTGTAAGCACGATGGACAGCAGGATAAGCATCATGTTTTACTTCATCTCTCGCACTCATCTGGTCTCCTAAAATGCCAAAAACAGATTACATTTTATTGATTTCACATGACTGAAACAGCTGCACTAATAAATAATAATAATAATACACTTACATCTTTATGCTTTTGGATGTGTATGTGCTGAGCTGTTAGATCCATCATCAGAGGCTAGAACAGAAAACAAATTACAACAATTACAATCATCATGACAATATAGCTACATCACACAGCTGCACAATTTCGTATTTATTAATTCTATTTAAAGAAAAATATTGTAGAACTATACATATATTTTCACTTACTCTTTGATTTTACACGACCAACATTTTAGAAATATAAACATATTACTATTAACCACATCATGAATGGCAGAGCCTATCTGTTATTAATAAATATCAAACAGAGATTAAGAAAACTTTACCATTGACAGGTTTGAAGCCTGAAAAGCAGAAATCCAGAGAGATTAAATATTAGCACACAAATGTGTAAAACATACAGTGTAGTGAATAGTGATAATAATAATAATAATAATAATAATAATAATAATAATAATAATAATAATATCTAAATGTCTCTCACCTTTCTTTTTCTGATAGACCTTATACTTAGCAACAGCAAAAATAACCAACAGGAGGACAGCAGCAACAACACCAACAATGATGCCGATGGGAGCAGAATCTGACGAATCAGATCAAGTGAAAACATCAGCTTATTAATGATTCTGACAAACTGGGACAGATTTCAAATTTAATCAGATACAAAAAACAACATATGACTGTGACATCTGCAGTACATTAGTACAGTCTAATCAGAGACTGGCAATAGCAAATGATTTCCATTAAAAAAATTTAGTTCCATGGTGTACTCATCAAGACATCACTCTTAACATATGAATTAGGATCTTACCGTCTGTCAGGATCTGTCTGATGGTTTTGCCCTGATGTTCCACCACACAGCTGTACTGGTTGTTCTTCCACTCATCAGGTGTAACTGTGATGGTGCTCGTCTTCTGAAAGGTCCCGTCTTCATTGGGAAGAAGTTGTCCAAGATCCAGATCCTCATCGTGATCTTGTCCATTTTTCTGCCAGGAGATTGTTACTTCTTTGGGGTAAAAACCCGTAGCTTGACACGTGACTGAAGACGAGGAAGACTTCTGCAGCAGAGACACCTGAGGAGAAACTGAAGAGAGAGAGAGAGAGAGAGAGATTAAGATAAACAAAAAGATAAAGTGAAATTGAAACAGAAAATCAGACAGCCTGCAACATTCAAATAAAACAAAGCAAATCTATAAGGTTGCTATATATATTTCTTCTCATTATCTGCTGTTGTAGACCTAAAATAATCTGATCGATAGAATAAAAACTTGAGCATCTTCTCAGATTCAAATAAACCTCGTGCACATGCAGAACATATGTCTATCAGAGCCCTTTTATAGATCGATTTACAGATGTTTTACTTCTTATGAATGTGCAAGTTTATTTATGTCTTACAAATTGGTCAGTGAAGGAGACTGAATGTTTAATAATTATTTCCTCTGACATATTTGTCAGCTTTCCTTTTAGGATTAAGTCATCAGGGCAAAAATGACAATTATACTGACGGTCGCTCCAGTGACATTATAGCAGTTCTTAGCTGTGTCTGATGCACTGCATGGGCTGACGTTTTGTACAAAATATATAAATGAGCATTTAAACGAACATGTGAATTGGATTGCAAAGGGTTTATATAAACAGAACTTTCAGAATCTGAAATCGATTGGATTCGTTCGGATTGACAAAAATTAGTGCATGTAAGCATATCCATCTTTTAGATTAGTCTAATAGTGTTTCACTCCTGGCCTCGTGTTTATGTGGAAAAATCAGCTGGTGTAGTGTTGCTGATAAAAATCCCTCACAAATACCAGCTATGCGTGTAAATATATAACAACATGTAACAATATGTATGATTATATCTTAAATATCAAAATGTGATTGAACAATTTCTTAACATCCTGCATGTATTTACATCATGTTTTAGTTTTTAAGCAAGTGAATGCAGAGGGAGTATAAAGACAGAGAGTGTAAAGGAGATACAGTAAACACATAACCAAACATTTTGTTGTATACAGCTGTTATTTCCTGGTGAAACGGTAAAGACTGTAACGATGAATGCTCAGTATGCAGTGATTATCAAAACAACTGATATTCTCTCCAGAGTGTCCCTCCCATATTTCTTTATCCACTCAGTGCATAAGATGTGCTTTATAGACATTTGCATCTGCTCCATTGTAATCCCATTTGTTCTTGGTAATCATAGTTTAAGGATTTGCAGCTGTGAAGGTGAGGGTGTTCTTATCAAAGCTGAGAACGTCCTCTCCATCATAACCAAACTGCAGGTATCCTCGTTTGTTGCCATCATCATCCAGCTCACAGCCGTACATGAACTGGAACGCATGAACACCTGAGAGGAGAGAAACAACATGATATATCACACTCACCATTCTTCATTTCTTCTAATATAACCTTAAGACTTGATGATTGAGCAGAATGTATTTCAGTCTTCTATTTCTACACAAAAACAAACATCAACATAAAGATGAGAGCAATTATGATTAGCTATTGGGACTGGTTGATACTAAAATATACTAGCACTCAGGAAAAGTGAATAGATGAATATGATTACATATAAACATGAAATCTTTGTCTGTGCATACAGTGCATCTAGAAAGTATTCACAGCACTTAACTTTTTCCACATTTTGTTATTTTAGCTACAGCCTTATTCCAAAATGGACTAAATTCATTATTTTCCTCAAAATTCTACAAACAATACCCCATAATGACAACGTGAAAGAAGTTTGTTTGAAATTTTTGCAAATTAATTTTTAAAAAAAAGGAAAAAAAATCACATGTACATAAGTATTCACAGCCTTTGCCATGACACTCAAACTTGAGCTCAGGTGCATCCTGTTTCCACGGATCATCCTTGAGATGTTTCTACAACTTGTTTGCAGTCCACCTGTGGTAAATTCAGTTGATTGGACATGATTTGGAAAGGCATATATGTCTATATATGGTCCTATAGTCATGGCCTAATGGTTAGAGTGTCGGACTTGTAACCCGAAGGTTGTGGGTTCGAGTCTGAAGTCCAGCAGGAATTGTAGGTGGGGTAAGTGAATGTTGGACATGATTTGGAAAGGCATATATGTCTATATATGGTCCTATAGTCATGGCCTAATGGTTAGAGTGTCGGACTTGTAACCCGAAGGTTGTGGGTTCGAGTCTGAAGTCCAGCAGGAATTGTAGGTGGGGTAAGTGAATGTCCAGCACTCTCTCCACCCTCAATACCACGACTGAGGTGAGACCCTTGAGCAAGGCACTGAACCCCCAACTGCTCCCTGGGCCCACTGCTCTGAGTGTGTGTGCACTTGGATGGGTTAAATGCAGAGCACAAATTCCAAGTATGGGTCACCATACTTGGCCACATGACATTTCACTTTTTTTTCACTTATGGCAACAAACAAGGATGCACAGCAAACAGGTAAACAGGAACACAGGAAGAGAGTACAGAAATAATGGGGAATTTCAATATACATTTCAATATAAATGCCTAAACACAAGCCAGGGAAACACAGGCAAAGTTACATAACAGTAACATCTAAATGAACAAGTTTTATTCAAGTCAAAAATATTATTTAATATTATTGAATCAACCTAAATACATTAATTTATACCACCAAAACTACTTTATGTGGGTTATGTAGAAATAGCCCTTTAAAGTAACAATTGCAGCACTTTTTGCAGTGTACATGGAAGAAATTGTTTTATTATATAGGTCACTTGGATGATATATTAAACATGTTTTAGTGCATCAAATTTAAGAACAACAAAATTGTAGAATGTAAAGATTACATTCTTCCCTCACTCTGCTATTAATTCCCATGATCGGGATCTTCTTAACATTGATTTCATTTTTAGAAAGGTCTATATCCTTAAAAAAAA
>NW_015507345.1:27560-39162 GCF_001515645.1 Sinocyclocheilus grahami | reverse complement strand
AGTATTTCGAATGAGTTAAACCTGTATCCTGTCTTCTGAGTAACATTGAGAATATCACTATATATTGTTGCAACACCGCCGCCACGACCAGTCTGACGGGGCTCATGCTTATAATAGTAGCTTGGTGGAGTAGACTCATTTAGATCAATATAATCATTAGGTTTTAGCCACGTTTCAGTCAAGCAGAGTACATCAAAACTATTATCTGTGATCATTTCATTTACAATAACTGCTTTGGGTAAGAGTGATCTAATGTTTAGGAGCCCAAACTTTAAAAATTGTTTTTGTTTTTGCTCACTATGCAGTGATTATCAAAGCAACTGATATTCTCTCCAGAGTGTCCCTCCCATATTTCTTTATCCACTCAGTGCATAAGATGTGCTTTATAGACATTTGCATCTGCTCCATTGTAATCCCATTTGTTCTTGGTAATCATAGTTTAAGGATTTGCAGCTGTGAAGGTGAGGGTGTTCTTATCAAAGCTGAGAACGTCCTCTCCATCATAACCAAACTGCAGGTATCCTCGTTTGTTGCCATCATCATCCAGCTCACAGCCGTACATGAACTGGAACGCATGAACACCTGAGAGGAGAGAAACAACATGATATATCACACTCACCATTCTTCATTTCTTCTAATATAACCTTAAGACTTGATGATTGAGCAGAATGTATTTCAGTCTTCTATTTCTACACAAAAACAAACATCAACATAAAGATGAGAGCAATTATGATTAGCTATTGGGACTGGTTGATACTAAAATATACTAGCACTCAGGAAAAGTGAATAGATGAATATGATTACATATAAACATGAAATCTTTGTCTGTGCATACAGTGCATCTAGAAAGTATTCACAGCACTTAACTTTTTCCACATTTTGTTATTTTAGCTACAGCCTTATTCCAAAATGGACTAAATTCATTATTTTCCTCAAAATTCTACAAACAATACCCCATAATGACAACGTGAAAGAAGTTTGTTTGAAATTTTTGCAAATTAATTTTTAAAAAAAAGGAAACATGTACATATGTACATAAGTATTCACAGCCTTTGCCATGACACTCAAACTTGAGCTCAGGTGCATCCTGTTTCCACGGTGAGATGTTTAATCACATGTACATAAGTATTCACAGCCTTTGCCATGACACTCAAACTTGAGCTCAGGTGCATCCTGTTTCCACGGATCATCCTTGAGATGTTTCTACAACTTGTTTGCAGTCCACCTGTGGTAAATTCAGTTGATTGGACATGATTTGGAAAGGCATATATGTCTATATATGGTCCTATAGTCATGGCCTAATGGTTAGAGTGTCGGACTTGTAACCCGAAGGTTGTGGGTTCGAGTCTGAAGTCCAGCAGGAATTGTAGGTGGGGTAAGTGAATGTCCAGCACTCTCTCCACCCTCAATACCACGACTGAGGTGAGACCCTTGAGCAAGGCACTGAACCCCCAACTGCTCCCTGGGCCCACTGCTCTGAGTGTGTGTGCACTTGGATGGGTTAAATGCAGAGCACAAATTCCAAGTATGGGTCACCATACTTGGCCACATGACATTTCACTTTTTTTTCACTTATGGCAACAAACAAGGATGCACAGCAAACAGGTAAACAGGAACACAGGAAGAGAGTACAGAAATAATGGGGAATTTCAATATACATTTCAATATAAAGTCCTAAACACAAGACAGGGAAACACAGGCAAAGTTACATAACAGTAACATCTAAATGAACAAGTTTTATTCAAGTCAAAAATATTATTTAATATTATTGAATCAACCTAAATACATTAATTTATACCACCAAAACTACTTTATGTGGGTTATGTAGAAATAGCCCTTTAAAGTAACAATTGCAGCACTTTTTGCAGTGTACATGGAAGAAATTGTTTTATTATATAGGTCACTTGGATGATATATTAAACATGTTTTAGTGCATCAAATTTAAGAACAACAAAATTGTAGAATGTAAAGATTACATTCTTCCCTCACTCTGCTATTAATTCCCATGATCGGGATCTTCTTAACATTGATTTCATTTTTAGAAAGGTCTATATCCTTAAAAAAAAAAAGTGGAACAGGCAGTATGAGGATCCACGTGCCACAAGAAAATAGTTACTGTACTCGACAATGGTAAAAAAAACAAAAAAAAAACAAGGAGAAGCATTGAGGAAAATAATTCGGCAATCCTTGACATCCTATCTAGATAGATTTCACAGAGAATTAGTAATTTTGCGATTCATGAACAAACAGAAAAATAGTATATTTGTTCATGAATTGGGCTACACCGGTTGTGTTTCTGACTCACCAAAAAGAACCGGTTGATATAAGAGTCATTTGAGTCAGCTGACTACACTGGATGCACTGCATACATGTGCAGCACACAAGGACCACTTATAGATAGACATGTTTCACTCGTATTCATAGTATAGTCTCTTTTTTATTTCATAACATTGAAGCACAGCTGCTGAAAAGCAGTACAGGAAAAACTGCTTACATTTTTATTTTATACTGGGATTATTCTAGCATGGCAGATGGAGTGGAAACGCTTTTTCTAAGGGGGGCAGTTGTCATCCCATGCCACCCTGGTAGATCCGTCCCTGCATTAGCTATTTATTTTGAGTACTTGATTTGTTCACATTTGCCTTACAGCAGATTAGATTGCACATTTAGAGAATTACTTTAATTGAAAGCAAACAAATTAAGTTTAGAGGAGAAATATTTGTTTCCTAGTGTACCTTATTCACTCAATATATTTTCTTTAGACACAAGTCAATACGTTACTTAATGTAGGTCAAAATTTATTTATTTTCACAACTTAATTTCACCATAAACAGAAGCTAAATTAGCTATAGTGAAAGTAGAATTTTCACTTGAGATAAAACTAAATTTGTTAGTGTTTATATTAGTTATAAATCAACTTACTAATAACAGGAATATTATTTTCGAAAGTCCTTCATGTTTATTGTGATGTCTTTTTAAAACGTGCATAAAAAATAAAAAAATATAAAACCCACAATAATTTCTGTAGTCAACAAAACTAGCCAGTTCTGCACATCAACTTTCTGGTATCAAGTGGAAATATTATTTAAACAAAGTTGTTTCTTTTTATTTGTTTCTATGTTATTTGCTTTTAGCACCGAATTGAACTAAACAGGTCTAATCCTAAAACTTGAGTTTCAGTCTTAGTCTTGTAATTTTCATAGAAATTTAAGGTGATAATTAAAAATAGTGTGTATATTTTATTAAGGAAATTGTGGTTCAGTGTTGTATAGAAAATATTGAGAACATTTCACTAATAAAACCAAAATATATATTTTCCTCATTTTGTAAGGAAACTTAAGCCGTTTTGTGGCTTAAACTGAGGAACCGATGATGAAATTAAGGAAAGAAGGCTACCTATTTATTTTAAGACAATTAATTGACTAATGCGGGTTTTATTTAGAGACCATTTGGTGGTGATTGTTTGGTGTGAAATTAAGTGTTATTTAACATCTGTTAATGTTTAATGTTATGTTTCACATTTGAAAGAGTTTCTATTATTTTGAAGTTTTGATCGTTACCATTGTGCAGAGTAGAGCTGATGGTCAGGTTGTGTATGAACTGTTTTTACTAATACTGGTACTATGAAGCATGTTTGGTGTAATGAGCAATAGCTTTGCTAATGCAGTGCAGAAACAAGTTTGTTATTTCCAGCGTTATCGTTGACATAATTGCAAAGATATTATTTAAACTGAGCTGGATGTTGACATCACTGAATTCAATGATGAACTGTCTTTAACTGAAAAATGAGTGTTTACTATTGTCATTTTGCATTATTGACACTATTTTCCTAATTAATGCGGTTCAGTTGCTTTGTCACAATCTGTATTGTTAAAAGCGCTATATAAATAAAGGTGACTTGACTTGACTTGACTTTTTACTAGTGCTGTGCCAGCAGCATACAGTCTTTTAATTAAACAACAGTTTGTTTCCATTCACTCAAAATCACACACTTTAGAGAGTAAACCTAAAATAAAAGAGCACATTTCACTGGAAAATATTTAATTAATTGTGTTATAGACTAAAATGTTTTTATGAGATTCTACATGGTTTATTAATTTAGATTCTATTAAAGAAATAAAGCTATAAAACCACTCAAAAATATAATGTGTAATATTACCATAATTTTAAGTAGATAGCACATAACCTTTACAGTGTAGATTCTGATGAAATATGAATTCTATTATTTGAATAAGAGAGTAAAAGACAGATATTCACCACTTGCTCCTTTCTGTGAGGTTTATTTTCTTTAAAGAATCAACATTACAATTTTTAAGGCAACCAATTTACATCCACATTCATGTTAATTCAACTTCACATTCAACGTTAATCTTTACTAACCTCAAATAAAGGAAATATGTATTTTACTGTACTGTTCAGATGTTAATGTTTAATAACATCATCTGTTCTGGAGTATTATCTAACTATTCTGGAGTACAGCTTATCATCTAAATCATTTAAAACAAATAAGAATGTAAAAACAGAAAAAGCCCAATAATCCCATACAAGGAATAAAATAAAGCATACTGATTGTCATTTAACTGAAGGAAAAGCCCAGTTCCACACATCATCAAATCTAGATCATTTCAACTTAAAGTTATTTAAATGTTGCAGTCGATAAACAACTAGTTTTCCATAATTTCTCCCACAGAAATTGTCTCTAGAAACTACATATAAACAGATTTATCTTCTTAGACTGAGAGAGGCTGTTGTACCCAGATGTTTACATCGATTATACACATTTCAGCTCCTTTTTCATGGAGAGTACTGCATCATAACCCTACAAATCAATCTGTCCTAGATCCTACAAATCAAACAGCCTTGCAAACCAATCATTTGTATTCGTTGTTTTCTGTCACTGAAGAGAAATATATACATTTTACAATTTAGCTTCTGTGACAAACATCTCATATTTCTGCATTTTTAACAATCAACAAGTTAATAAACTGAAAACTATAAGATGATCAGCAAGTGTGAAGAAACAAAAACATTACTTTTTTGATGTAATTAATATATAAGACAGATCATTCCCAGAAATCTTTGATTGTGTGTGTGTGTGTGTGTGTGTGTGTGTGAGAGAGAGAGAGAGAGAGAGAGAGCGTTTGTGTTTATGTGCAGTTTTCTAAGCCAGCAGGAAAAGTTTCATCTCTCTTCATCTCTCACATGTCTGGTCTCCTAAAATGCCAGAAAAATATATTACATTCATTCATTTGACATGACTGACACAGTTACAGTGATGAATAAAAACCACCTACATCTTTATGCTTGTGGAACTGTATGAGCCGAGCTGTTTGAGCCGTCATCAGAGCCTAAAACACACAACAATATTACAGTAACATCACAACAGACTGATCACACAACACCTTTTAGATTAGCACAGCAATCATTTCTGAATCTATCCAGTGTCATAATTATTCTAATGTATAAGTTCTACATTAGAGAGAAAAACATACTGGACAAAACTTCTATTTTAATTTACTTTATGATTTTATATTACTAAAACATTATATTATGGATTTAGAAATATGAAGACACTTCTTTTAACCACATCATGGCCGATGTCAGAGTCCACTTTGATACATTCTCATTATTTGTATTTATAAGAAACTTACCGCTGACAGGTTTAAAGCCTGAAAACAATCAGAGATGTGAACTGTAAGTGAATTTCATTCAACCACAAAAGTTAACATGATCAAATCTAAGACTACAATCAGTGAACACAATTTAAACTTCTTTAAGTTCCTCACAAACAACATTTAATACATTTATATGCTATATAAAATGTTGTACTTTATACAATTTAAAAAAGTTAATCGAAGACATTTGAATCATTTGAAGGACTTTTGTGCACCCTGTTATAGAATTTGTCCTCACCTTTTTTCTTCTGATACACCATATATCCAGCAACACCAATGACCACCAGCAGAACAACAGCAGCAAGAGCACCGACAATGATGCCGATGGGAACAGACTCTCCTGTTTGTTCAGAGAAAACATCAGTTTACTCACAAAGACAGATAATGTTACTAACCAGTGAAACTCTCGTACAGTGTCTGTGATTGTGATATATGCAGTACATTGCTATGTAGTGACAGCATGTTCGCAATGTGCAACCATATAACAACAATACAGGCCTAAACATGTTGTGTTTGTACTCTATTGTTTGTTTTGTGATTGTTTCCATTTTACTTTATTTTTCAATAAACTTCCTTGTTAATAAACCAGTGATCTTTTGGGTTTATTTTTTGGTGAGTCAAGACCTAATACAGTTGGTGGTTAATCTCAGGAGGGACTATATTTGTAGTCCACTCATCTAATTTCTCTTACCTGGGTTAGTCCTGATCTCATTCGCTGTCTTGGTCTTGCCCTGATGCTCCACCACACAGCTGAACTTGTTCTTCTTCCACTCATCAGGTTTAACATTGAGGGTGCTCGTCTTCTGAAAGGTCCCGTCTTCATTGGATAGAAGTTCACCGAGATCCACATCCTCATCATGATCTTGTCCGTTTCTCATCCAGGAGATTGTTACTCCACTGGGGTAAAAACCTGTAGCATGACACGTGACTGGAGACGAGGAAGACTTCTGCAGCAGAGACACCTGAGGAGAGACTGAAGAGAGACAGACAGCTTGAATTCAAGTGATCTTAAATTCATGTCGTCCCAATCAAGACCTTTATAACCCCCCAGCACACTGTCTGTGAAGGCTGGTCTTCATTCAGTTCACTGTATAATGTCAGGTAGAGGTTGAAGTGTGCTGGAACTGCTGCTGGAAAGCTCTGGTTTCTACTAAGGCACTCTGCAGGAGGAGCTGTATGTCCTTTCTATGTAACCTTTTTTTCTAAACTTTCAATACTACTAATAATAACTCAATATTTAGAGAAATCTAAAACAGAGCTTCTTGTCATCCTAGCCGGTCTAATTGAGCAAACAAACCCATTTTGATAGGCTTGACAGCACAGTAATGTCCTCTACTGTAGGTCAGCCAGGACCCCGACAGTAAATACTACAGACGTCACTGCTATGAGTCTCTGGTGATGTGGAGTTGTGCTCTTTAACATCAGGAAGATCAGATTCTTACAATCTGAGTATGTTACACAGCTCACAGCAGGGTTTAGTCAAATCAAATCTGTGCTGCTGCTAGTCTTACTGCAGTCCAGAGAGAGGCAGCAAAGTTTGTCTTCTAGTAAATAAATACACAAGCAATCTTTTAACTATTGTGTTAATGAAAATGATAACCTGGGGTTGGGTGCCCCTCGAGGGTGATAGTTCATGGCATGCAGGGTTCTGATCAGCAAACTAACAGTTAACAGTTCTGGATGTGGTTGCAACAAACCCATTAATTTAAGAAAATCTTTAGTAATAACATCCTAACAGTTTTAACTGGACACGGAGCTTTGCCACTATAACACATCAAGCCTGCATCAGTTTATTATTTTCTAGCCAGTTCATAATTGACAGGTTTAGATGAACATGCTCCTCCTGAACCTGTTTAGCAATCCATTTATAAAAATGCCTTTATTATTCATTTCTACAAACAAAACACATGATCTGTATTGCTTTAATCAAAACAATCTACTCTGAAAGAAAGAAGTAGCTTTTACAGTGATTTCTAGAGTAGAAGACTGTTTAACAAAACATGTATGGCTATATTTTCATATTTTCACAGCTGGATAAGATCTGATGTACCTGTTTTCTGCAGACTGCTCTTTCCATACTGCACATACTTCTTCAGCCACTCGATGCACTCAGTGCTGAAGTAATTTCTGTCATTCTCAATCAAGCCTTTGTCATTGTTCCACTTCTGTACAGTGAGGATTGCTTGCTGCACTGGAGAAATATATCTCAGCTCCTTAAAATCCAGAGACACAAAGTCCTCTCCATCATATCCAAACTGTTTGAATGCATTTGTTGCTCCAGTCTGATCATCAATACTTCTTCAGCCACTCGATGCACTCAGTGCTGAAGTAATTTCTGTTAATCTCAATCAAGCCTTTGTCATTGTTCCACTTCTGTACACTGGGGATTGCTTGCTGCACTGGAGAAATATATCTCAGCTCCTTAAAATCCAGAGACAGAAAGTCCTCTCCATCATATCCAAACTGTTTGAATGCATTTGTTGCTCCAGTCTGATCATCCCACTCACAGCCGTACATTTCCTGGTATGTGTGCACACCTGAAGAAGAGAGAGATTGAATGTATGAATTATCAATTAATACAGTCAGAATAAAACCATCAGTCAGTCAGAAACATGTTTGACTCAGAATCAAATAAATCTGACTGACGTTATTTTAGTTTTTTGGCCTCCATTCTAAATTTTAATAATAATTTAGTAATATTTGAGTTGTGAGTTTACTGACTAAATGTATTATGATAAGAGAACAAGAACAGGTGCTGAGAAAGAAAAGACAATAAACAGACAACATGATTTCTATTGTGACATCTACACCGGTTACACAGAAGAGCACACACAAATCAAACTGTACTGTACTGTGTTAATGATCAGTCTGACTTAACCACTCCCTCACTGACTGAATGTGTCTGAGCAGCTGGTGACTTATTTACTGCATCAGATCTGTGTCTTAGAACCAGAATTGTTCAGTTTCATTTAATTGTGAAAAAATAAACAGCAACAAAATTGTGACTAAACCACTGAACCACAATAGATATAACACAGTGAACCAAACAGAAGCAGAACAAGACAACACAGACAGCAGCAGTACTGTGTTAATGATCAGTCTGACTTAACCACTCCCTCACTGACTTTACTTTACTGTCATCAGATCTGTGTCTTAGAATCAGAATAGTTCAGTTTCATTTAATTGTGAAAAAATAAACAGCAACAAAATTGTGACTAAACCACTGAACCACAATAGATATAACACAGTGAACCAAACAGAAGGAGAACAAGACAACACAGACAGCAGCCAATATCAGACCATCAGTGACATGAATGAGTGTTCATTTGATCATCGATGAGGTGACAAACAATCACTGAACACTACTAAAGAAAGCAGCTTTACGTTAAAGTGCTTTTAAAAGCTCAGTTTCAACACCTAAAATGTAACTTTTTTATTTTCAGTAAAATCAATGTAATATATTTTTGTTCAATAATATTTTTTCTTTTATATTTTGAGAGAATTTCATGGCACTAATTAATATTTATGCTATAATTATGTTCAATTTTTTTCCCACCAAAAATAATATTTTTTTCCTAATATTTTCATCTCATCTAAAGCATCTCTGCTCACACATTTTTATTTTCAGTAAAATCAGTGTAATATATTTTTGTTCAACAATATTTTTTGTTTTTTATTTTGCTTTTTGAGAGAATTGCATGGTACTAATTAATATTTACGCCAAAATAATGATACATTTTTTTCCCATCGAAAATAACAAATTTTTTTCTAATATTTTCATCTCATCTAAAGCATCTCTGCTCACACATTTTTATTTTCAGTCAAATCAAAGTAATATATTTTTGTTCAATAATATTTTGTCTTTTTTATTTTGTATTTTGAGAGAATTTCATGGCTCTAATGAATATTTACACAATAATTATGATCACTTTTTTCCCATCGAAAATAATAATAAAAAGTCTAATATGTTCCTCTCGTCTGAAGCAGAGCTGTTCACACGTTTCACTTCTTCTCCTCTGTTTCTGAAGCAGAAGCGGTTCATTTCTCACAGAAGAAGAACGAGATTAAAAACACAGTCAAGACTAACTTTCTGTCGGTTGAGAATCAGTTAAAAAAACCTGGAATTTGAAGCAGTTTTAAATTTGAATCACTTTTAAAAGCTTGAAGCTTGAACTCCTGAAATTGTATTATTTTTTTATTTTCCGTCAAATCAAAGTAATATATTTTTGTTTGATAATATTTTGTCTTTTATATTTTGTATTTTGAAAGAATTTCATGGCTCTAATTAATATTTATGCATTAATTATGATCACTTTTGTTATGATCACAAAGCCACACGTCTTTGTTGACGCGCACGAAGGAATTATTCGGTAAAAGTGTTTCCGTCGTAGTTTATGCGAATGCTTTCTAACCGGATAAGAATTTATTGAGTGCATAAGTTTATGCGCATCTTGGCGTTTCCATCCAGCGGTTATATTTTTATGCGATATCCCAAAACGCACATAGAAATGGGTGGATGGAAACATATAAAGCACGGTTTTCTCGTCCGCAGACAGCAGCATCTCTAACGTGAGCATGATATTAAAATCAACCCCAGACTGCATCTGACTGATCTCAGAGCAAAACTAGACGACGCTCATCAGGATCGGCGCTGACGCTGCTCTGACAAAGCCTCGTCTGAAAGCTTCATCGTTTAGAAAGCTGCTAGCGCTGCGCTCAGAGACACAGACGTGTGCGTGTTCACATCTGAATGTGTTCACAGTCGAGTTTCAGCTGCAGTTTGAACAGATTCGGCCGTTTCCACGTTCTGTCAGTTAGAAAAGATGAAATAATAAACTAATTCATCAGCTTAAAGCCCCGTTCACACCGAGAGCGCTAGCTATAAAGATCAGGATATCAGCGTCCGCAGCAGCGACGATATATCGTGTGTTTATTGTAAGCGCGCGCGCGTCTGTCGCTTTAAATCCTCCAGCTCGTGACAGCAGGGTGGATTCTGATTGGCTGTCAGAGTTTTATTCTTCATCAGCTGGAGAAAAGCGTTTTGAAAGCGATCACGATATCGTTCCTCTGTGCCGTTACCGTTATAGTTGTGCTGTGGACTCGGCTGTTCTTTAATATCGAGAAGGACTTTTAGAAGTATATCGTTATGGTTATCGTGCTCGGTGTGAACGCGGCTTAAGTGGGGAAAATCACAGCTATGGCTTCTTGATTGGTTCTTGATTTGATTTGAAATGAAAGGATATTTGAACGGATCCGTCTGTGTTTCTGTCTCTCTTCACTGGCTTCAGTGTGTCTCTGAGACTCGGAGCTTCTCGTTACAGCTCATTCTTCATCACAAACACTGAAAGTCCAGCTGAAAGCCCAGCTCAGACCTGGGTTTATAGCGGCTGCTCGTCTGTGTGGGCTAGGCCGGGTTCATGAAATGATCTCTGAGTCACAGCAGTGTTGTGTTCTCTGGAGCTCGTGAAGTAATGAAGACCTCGTGAAAGTCTAGCTTTAGACTGGTTTATGTGGGTTAGCGCTGGTCTGGTGCTGCTTTAGCTGCTAATTCAGGGAGTTAAGAACCGGTTCGTTTCTTACAAAAGAAGAAGGAGATTCAACAGATTGTCGAGATTAACTTTGTTGCTCGAGAAGCAGTTTTAAAAGCCTGAAGTCTGAAGTAGTTTTACATTTGAATCGCCTTTAAAAGCTTGAAGTTTGAACTCCTGAAACGTAGCTTTGTTTTATTTTCAGCAAAATCAATGCAATATATTTTAGTTTGATAATATTTTTTCTTTTTTAATTTTGTATTTTGAGAGAATTTCATGGCTCTAATTAATATTTACACAATAATTATGATCGCTTTTTTTCCCATCGAAAATAATTTTTTTTCCTAATATTTTTTCATCTCATCTAAAGCATCTCTGCTCACACATTTTTATTTTCAG
>NW_015507345.1:8129-21523 GCF_001515645.1 Sinocyclocheilus grahami | reverse complement strand
TTTTACAGTGATTTCTAGAGTAGAAGACTGTTTAACAAAACATGTATGGCTATATTTTCATATTTTCACAGCTGGATAAGATCTGATGTACCTGTTTTCTGCAGACTGCTCTTTCCATACTGCACATACTTCTTCAGCCACTCGATGCACTCAGTGCTGAAGTAATTTCTGTTAATCTCAATCAAGCCTTTGTCATTGTTCCACTTCTGTACACTGGGGATTGCTTGCTGCACTGGAGAAATATATCTCAGCTCCTTAAAATCCAGAGACACAAAGTCCTCTCCATCATATCCAAACTGTTTGAATGCATTTGTTGCTCCAGTCTGATCATCCCACTCACAGCCGTACATTTCCTGGTATGTGTGCACACCTGAAGAAGAGAGAGATTGAATGTATGAATTATCAATTAATACAGTCAGAATAAAACCATCAGTCAGTCAGAAACATGTTTGACTCAGAATCAAATAAATCTGACTGACGTTATTTTAGTTTTTTGGCCTCCATTCTAAATTTTAATAATAATTTAGTAATATTTGAGTTGTGAGTTTACTGACTAAATGTATTATGATAAGAGAACAAGAACAGGTGCTGAGAAAGAAAAGACAATAAACAGACAACATGATTTCTATTGTGACATCTACACCGGTTACACAGAAGAGCACACACAAATCAAACTGTACTGTACTGTGTTAATGATCAGTCTGACTTAACCACTCCCTCACTGACTGAATGTGTCTGAGCAGCTGGTGACTTATTTACTGCATCAGATCTGTGTCTTAGAACCAGAATTGTTCAGTTTCATTTAATTGTGAAAAAATAAACAGCAACAAAATTGTGACTAAACCACTGAACCACAATAGATATAACACAGTGAACCAAACAGAAGCAGAACAAGACAACACAGACAGCAGCAAATATCAGACCATCAGTGACATGAATGAGTGTTCATTTGATCATCGATGAGGTGACAAACAATCACTGAACACTACTAAAGAAAGCAGCTTTACGTTAAAGTGCTTTTAAAAGCTCAGTTTCAACACCTAAAATGTAACTTTTTTATTTTCAGTAAAATCAATGTAATATATTTTTGTTCAATAATATTTTTTCTTTTATATTTTGAGAGAATTTCATGGCACTAATTAATATTTATGCTATAATTATGTTCAATTTTTTTCCCACCAAAAATAATATTTTTTTCCTAATATTTTCATCTCATCTAAAGCATCTCTGCTCACACATTTTTATTTTCAGTAAAATCAGTGTAATATATTTTTGTTCAACAATATTTTTTGTTTTTTATTTTGCTTTTTGAGAGAATTTCATGGTACTAATTAATATTTACGCCAAAATAATGATACATTTTTTTCCCATCGAAAATAACAAATTTTTTTCTAATATTTTCATCTCATCTAAAGCATCTCTGCTCACACATTTTTATTTTCAGTAAAATCAGTGTAATATATTTTTGTTCAACAATATTTTTTGTTTTTTATTTTGCTTTTTGAGAGAATTTCATGGTACTAATTAATATTTACGCCAAAATAATGATACATTTTTTTCCCATCGAAAATAACAAATTTTTTTCTAATATTTTCATCTCATCTAAAGCATCTCTGCTCACACATTTTTATTTTCAGTAAAATCAGTGTAATATATTTTTGTTCAACAATATTTTTTGTTTTTTATTTTGCTTTTTGAGAGAATTTCATGGTACTAATTAATATTTACGCCAAAATAATGATACATTTTTTTCCCATCGAAAATAACAAATTTTTTTCTAATATTTTCATCTCATCTAAAGCATCTCTGCTCACACATTTTTATTTTCAGTCAAATCAAAGTAATATATTTTTGTTCAATAATATTTTGTCTTTTTTATTTTGTATTTTGAGAGAATTTCATGGCTCTAATGAATATTTACACAATAATTATGATCACTTTTTTCCCATCGAAAATAATAATAAAAAGTCTAATATGTTCATCTCGTCTGAAGCAGAGCTGTTCACACGTTTCACTTCTTCTTCTCTGTTTCTGAAGCAGAAGCGGTTCATTTCTCACAGAAGAAGAACCAGATTAAAAACACAGTCAAGACTAACTTTTTGTCGGTTGAGAATCAGTTAAAAAAGCCTGGAATTTGAAGCAGTTTTAAATTTAAATCACTTTTAAAAGCTTGAAGCTTGAACTCCTGAAATTGTATTATTTTTTTATTTTCAGTCAAATCAAAGTAATATATTTTTGTTCAATAATATTTTGTCTTTTTTATTTTGTATTTTGAGAGAATTTCATGGCTCTAATGAATATTTACACAATAATTATGATCACTTTTTTCCCATCGAAAATAATAATAAAAAGTCTAATATGTTCATCTCGTCTGAAGCAGAGCTGTTCACACGTTTCACTTCTTCTTCTCTGTTTCTGAAGCAGAAGCGGTTCATTTCTCACAGAAGAAGAACCAGATTAAAAACACAGTCAAGACTAACTTTTTGTCGGTTGAGAATCAGTTAAAAAAGCCTGGAATTTGAAGCAGTTTTAAATTTAAATCACTTTTAAAAGCTTGAAGCTTGAACTCCTGAAATTGTATTATTTTTTTATTTTCAGTCAAATCAAAGTAATATATTTTTGTTCCATAATATTTTTTCTTTTATATTTTGTATTTTGAGAGAATTTCATGGCTCTAATTAATATTTATGCAATAATTATGATCAATTTTTTTCCCATCGAAAAAACAAAACGCATTTATCTCATTTTAAATTTAGTTTTAAATTTAAATCGCTTTTAAAAGCTTGACGTTTGAACTCCTGAAATATAACTTTGTTTTATGTTCAGCAAAATCAATGTAATATATTTTTGTTTGATAATATTTTGTCTTTTTTCTTTTGTATTTTGAAAGAATTTCATGGCTCTAATTAATATTTATGCATTAATTATGATCACTTTTGTTATGATCACAAAGCCACACGTCTTTGTTGACGCGCACGAAGGAATTATTCGGTAAAAGTGTTTCCGTCGTAGTTTATGCGAATGCTTTCTAACCGGATAAGAATTTATTGAGTGCATAAGTTTATGCGCATCTTGGCGTTTCCATCCAGCGGTTATATTTTTATGCGATATCCCAAAACGCACATAGAAATGGGTGGATGGAAACATATAAAGCACGGTTTTCTCGTCCGCAGACAGCAGCATCTCTAACGTGAGCATGATATTAAAATCAACCCCAGACTGCATCTGACTGATCTCAGAGCAAAACTAGACGACGCTCATCAGGATCGGCGCTGACGCTGCTCTGACAAAGCCTCGTCTGAAAGCTTCATCGTTTAGAAAGCTGCTAGCGCTGCGCTCAGAGACACAGACGTGTGCGTGTTCACATCTGAATGTGTTCACAGTCGAGTTTCAGCTGCAGTTTGAACAGATTCGGCCGTTTCCACGTTCTGTCAGTTAGAAAAGATGAAATAATAAACTAATTCATCAGCTTAAAGCCCCGTTCACACCGAGAGCGCTAGCTATAAAGATCAGGATATCAGCGTCCGCAGCAGCGACGATATATCGTGTGTTTATTGTAAGCGCGCGCGCGTCTGTCGCTTTAAATCCTCCAGCTCGTGACAGCAGGGTGGATTCTGATTGGCTGTCAGAGTTTTATTCTTCATCAGCTGGAGAAAAGCGTTTTGAAAGCGATCACGATATCGTTCCTCTGTGCCGTTACCGTTATAGTTGTGCTGTGGACTCGGCTGTTCTTTAATATCGAGAAGGACTTTTAGAAGTATATCGTTATGGTTATCGTGCTCGGTGTGAACGCGGCTTAAGTGGGGAAAATCACAGCTATGGCTTCTTGATTGGTTCTTGATTTGATTTGAAATGAAAGGATATTTGAACGGATCCGTCTGTGTTTCTGTCTCTCTTCACTGGCTTCAGTGTGTCTCTGAGACTCGGAGCTTCTCGTTACAGCTCATTCTTCATCACAAACACTGAAAGTCCAGCTGAAAGCCCAGCTCAGACCTGGGTTTATAGCGGCTGCTCGTCTGTGTGGGCTAGGCCGGGTTCATGAAATGATCTCTGAGTCACAGCAGTGTTGTGTTCTCTGGAGCTCGTGAAGTAATGAAGACCTCGTGAAAGTCTAGCTTTAGACTGGTTTATGTGGGTTAGCGCTGGTCTGGTGCTGCTTTAGCTGCTAATTCAGGGAGTTAAGAACCGGTTCGTTTCTTACAAAAGAAGAAGGAGATTCAACAGATTGTCGAGATTAACTTTGTTGCTCGAGAAGCAGTTTTAAAAGCCTGAAGTCTGAAGTAGTTTTACATTTGAATCGCCTTTAAAAGCTTGAAGTTTGAACTCCTGAAACGTAGCTTTGTTTTATTTTCAGCAAAATCAATGCAATATATTTTAGTTTGATAATATTTTTTCTTTTTTAATTTTGTATTTTGAGAGAATTTCATGGCTCTAATTAATATTTACACAATAATTATGATCGCTTTTTTTCCCATCGAAAATAATTTTTTTTCCTAATATTTTTTCATCTCATCTAAAGCATCTCTGCTCACACATTTTTATTTTCAGTCAAATCAGTGTAATATATTTTTGTTCAATAATATTTTTTAGTTTTTTATTTTGCTTTTTGAGAGAATTTCATGATACTAATTAATATTTATGCCAAAATAATGATACATTTTTTCCCATCGGAAATAATACTTTTTTTTCTAATATGTTCCTCTCGTCTAAAGCAGCTGTTCACACATTTCACTTCTTCTCCTCTGTTTCTGAAGCAGAACCAGTTAATTTCTTACAAAAGAAGAACTAGATTCAAAAGATTGTCAAGACTAACTTTCAGTTTCTTAAGAATCAGTTTAAAAAGCCTGAAGTTTGAAGTAGTTTTACATTTGAATCGCTTTTAAAAGCTTGAAGTTTCAACACCTGAAATTTAACTTTTTTTTTATTTTCAGTCAAATCAATGTAATATATTTCTATTCAATAATATTTTTTTCTTTTTTATTATGTAGTTTGAGAGAATTTCATGGCTCTAATGAATATTTATGCAATAATGATGATAAATTTTTTCACATCGAAAATATAATAATAATAATAAAACAATTATACTATTTTCATCTCATCTGAAGCAGATCTGTTCACACATTTCACTTCTTCTCCTCTGTTTCTGAAGCAGAACCGGTTCATTTCTCACAGAAGAAGAACGAGATTAAAAATATTGTCAAGATAAACGTTATGTTTCTTGAGAAAGCCGTTTAAAAAACGTGAAGTTTGAAGTCGTTTTAAATTTTAATTGCTTTTAAAAGTTTGAAGTTTGAACACCTGAAATTTTATTATATTTTTATTTTCAGTAAAATCAATGTAACATATTTTTGTTTCATAATATTTTTTCTTTTTTAGTTTTGTATTTTGAGATAATTTCATGGTACTAATTAATATTTATGCCAAAATAATTATCACTTTTTATCCCATCGAAAATAATATATTTTTTTTCTAATATTTTCATCTCAACTACAGCATCTCTGCTCACATATTTTTATTTTCAGTCAAATCAGTATAATATATTTTAGTTCAATAATATTTTTTTCGTTTTTATTTTGTTATATAAGGCATGAACTCCAGGGCTGAAAACGAGTCCCACTCTGGCCCTGAATGTCATGTAGCTTTTAAGTTGCTAAACTATTTTACTGATAAAATTGTCAGAGTAGTGCTAACAATGTTAGCGCATGTGTGTTTCCGTGTGTGCAAGTATCTGGAGTACATCTGGATTATTTGGAAGGTGTTGTTGTGAACAAACATCATGCGGTCAAAGGAGCTCTCCATTAAGTGAAACAGACAATTGTTAGACAAAACAAATCCATCAGAGAGATAGCAGGAACATTCAGAGTGGCCAAATCAACAGTTTGGTACATTCTGAGAAAAAAAAAGAACACACAGGTGAGCTCAGCAACATAAAAAGGCCTGGACGTCCACGGAGGACAACAGTGATGAGATGATCAGAGAGACATCCAGCCAAGAGAAGAACACTCTCCAGGAGGTAGGTGTGTCGCTGTCAAAGTCTACAATCAAGAGAAGACTTCACAAGAGCAAATACAGAGGCTTCACCACAAGGTACAAACAAGGCCAGATTAGACTTTGCCAAAAAACATCTAAAAAACCTAGACCACTTCTGGAAAAGCATTCTTTGGACGTCTGAAATTAAGATCAACCTGTACCAGAATGACAGGGGGAAAAAAGTATGAAGAAGGCTTGGAACAGCTCATGATCCAAAGCATACATCATCTGTCAAACATGGTGGAGCAGTGTGATGGCAGGAGCATGATGGCTTCCAGTGGAACTGAGTTACTGGTGTTTATTGATGATGATGACCGAGGACAGAAGCAGCCGGATGAATTGAGAAGTGTATAGGGATATACTCTCTGCCCAGATTCAGTCAAATGGAGCTAAGTTGATTGGGTGGCGCTGCATAGTACAAATGAACGATGACCCAAAACATACAGCAAAAACAACCCAGGAGTTTTTGAAGGTAAAAAAGGGGATTTTTCTGCCATGGCAAAGTCAATCTCCTGATCTCAACTCGACTGAGCTGCATTTCACTTTCTGAAGACAAAACTAAAAGCAGAAAGACCCACAAACAAACAACAACTGAAGTCAGCTGCAGTAAAGGCCTGGCAAAGCATCACAAAGAAGAAACCCAGTCTCTGGTGAAGTCCATGAGGTCCAGCAAAAGATTCTCATCAAAATATTATATATTTTTTTACTTTTTATTAATGATTATATTTATTTGTCCAATTACATCTGAGCCCCTAAAAAAGGGGAGACTGTGTATAAAAATAATCCTAAGCGTTTTTTGTTATATTTTTGTTCAACCCCTTGAATTAAAGCTTAAAGTCTACACTTCAATTTCATCTAGATCTTTTAATTTTAATTTTATTCTGGTGTCATACAGAGCCAAAATTATGAAAAGTGTTTCAGTATTCAAATATATATGGACCTAACTGTAATTGTTCATGGGTGGTAAAGTGATTAAAGTAAATGTATGTATCAGGGTAAAGCGTCTGCTTGGTTGTGCATAATAATGAAAAGGACTAGTAAAACTGTTTTTCTTCTCAAACTTTTCAGGTCAAGCATAACCAGGTATCACCACCTAGTTACCACCGATGTTCGCTCTAAAAAAACACCATTGAGAAAATAGAAATGTCTTTGGATGCAAGAAAAAGGACTGTGAACAACATACTGTACACATAATGTTATACTGTTGTTTGAATATCAGTATTCCTATACAGTTCATATAAATCATGCTGCTGCAAGAGCCTTATGAGTCTGTTAGCAGGCCCTTGGCAAATTGCTTTCAGGAAATCAAGTTCACAGACATTAAGAGAAATCAGAATAACATAACAAATGTGTAAACATGCAAGATAATAGTTAATTTGAGAATTTATGGGGACTCAAATGAGAATCTTACCTTGTGTTTGGTTAAAACGTTCCATTACGGTATTTATGTTGGTTTTGAACACCTGATGCATATTTGATCGAATTTGTGTGTTTCTTTGCCAGAACTGTTCATCCACAGCTCCTCTAACCCAGTCTTGTCTGGGAATAACTTCTTTAATCTCAGAATCATAGTAGTTGACCTGTGTCCCATCAACCATTGTTGCAGCCACGAATTCTGGAAAACCTGGCATCCCCTTAGTTGCTGTGTAGATAACAGTGTGGAAATGCTTGCCTGAAATTTAAGCAATAAATAAATACTAAATAAATCATAAATGTTCCATATATATTTCTTCCTGAAGCACAAATGTTAACTAACACTGGAAGTTAAAACTAACACTTTAGTTGGACTTAAAAAGTTGTCCAACAATTTGTGATGCTTAATTGTAAACATCTACTCTGTATTATTTGTATACTATACATTTATTACTCAGAAACCCAAGTTAAGATCAATTAGTTTCACATCAAATTCAAGCAAAAGAAGTTTGTGAGGTGTCAATTTTCAATAAATTTCAGTAAATCTTGTCAATACAACTGACATTTTTTAGACCAAACCTAGGAATTGACTTCATAAATTGATATTGCTTCCCTAAAATAGTTTTGTTTGAACATTATGGTGATCATTGTTCCCTTGGTTGTGCACTTGGAACTTCTTTTATTAGTTTTCATTCTATCAGTGAAAAAGTTTTAAAATAAATCACAGTTATTTGTGCTTTCAAAGACAAATAAATTAAATAAATCATCAACCAATCCACATTTGATATGGTGATAAAGTTATGATAAATTAAAGCTGTTCTGCTAGCTCCTTTATAATACACCTCATACTATTGTGAAACATCAAGCTATTAATGGGTTTAATATAATCCGCCCAATTATAATAATATCTTACAAGTGACATTAATTGTGTCACACAAAGACATCAACAATTAGCATGCTGAACTTACTTTTAATAAGACTTTGAACATTACAAAACAATCATTTGCTTTCTATGTTTTGTTAATACGGACAACAAAGACAGCACACAAAATTGTAAAATAAAACCAAAAAATAGTCCAACAAAACAAGTAACTTATAAATACCACAATGCACTCTGAGAGTTAGCATTGGGACTGCCAGTCATTTAGGGACTGAACCCCTAATGCAGCATTGTACTTGTGGCTGAAAATAAGTCAAGAATAAAGTTTTTGGTAACGGAGACTTAAAGTTTAACTAGTTTGAATTTACGTAGCTTTACGTTGTTCTGTAATTAAAATATAATTAGCTTAAGTTACCAACATAAAGTGACCACACCATTTTTGTTTTGTTTTGTTTAAGTCATTTTTAATTGTCTGTGTAATTCTGATATTTCAGGTAAACGTAACTTAATTTTTTCAGTTAGACATTAGGTTTCATTTTTAAAGGCAAGAGGTTTCCTTACTTTTTTAAGTCAACTAATAAGTTTTTACAGTGTGTAAAGGGAAATGATACAAGCATGTATTTCTGACAATACATTCAGTCTGAGCAACCATAAGCACAAAGCACAAAAGATGCAATGAAACAAAAACATTGTATGAAAAGAAACATTTTGCTATCTAGACAGCAGGGATCATGCATGTATGCACAAGTTATTAAAAATATTAGGGAAATATTTACTTTGTAACAGGCTAACAATGTATATTTTTTTTCTATAAAAGGTTAATATGAATATACTACATAATATTAGAATATAACAGAAACATTTTAATTAAATTCAAATATATTTGTATGGTGTTTTATTTTTTTTTACAAAAAGTATCGAATCAAAGCAGCTTTACAGAATTGGTGCGATGAAAAAGTCCCTACAACATGTACTAGCTATGTACAAACATATGCAAAACTATATGTCGATTTAGTTTTTATTTATATACATTTTAATATTTTCAAGCCCCCCTTGTGGCCACATTAGTAATTTATTGGGGGAAAAGGTAGTAGGGTAGTACCGTATGTGCAATGCAGGTTTAATTTTTGACACCAAACAGAATCATGATTTATACTGTGAATTAACGCAAACAGTACACTCATAGAAACACTCATCTGATGAACACCCGACCCGACCATAACATTTCTTTTATAATGATTTTTTTTTTCTCGGTACGTGATTGCATTAATTTCAATTTAACCCAGTATTTGCAAGAAGGCCGCTCAGATTTAACTGAACACCACATTATTTCCAGGCCACGCATGAATAGGCTACGTAGCGTACATCAAAAAGCCATTTTCATACATTCATTAATTATTTACTGTGATGCCAATACAGTCCAATAAAACAAATACAATGGTTTAGAATATAGGGCATTTAATGTAGTATTTATACGCCTATTTCCTGACATTTAAAGAGTTTAGCAAATAGGTCGTCATCGGTCTCTGGGTAGAAAAACGCTTCTTAGGTCAGAAATGAAACTGACCTAATACAACAGACTAGCACGCTCTAGTCTAGAATATGCTTTAGGCCTACATTTTCAAACTCAAACCAACAAACAAATATAACTGTTATTTGCCTACACTGCAATTCCTTTTCTCCATTTTCGCAATACGGTTATTCTTTAACATTGTTTATTATTATTATTATTATTATTACTTTTATTATTATGGTTAAGTAGGCTACATTTTGTAAACTGTAATTTAATCAAAATATAATGTCATAGACAATCTTTTTTTTCAAGATACGTTCAAAGTAGTAGGCCTATGATTTTTAGGATAAAGCCTATAAATGCGTCAAAAGCATAGGCAGTATAAACCCTGCATGTATAAAATACGTCAATATACACATTTCTGAAAAAGTGTTTTTTGAAACTTTGATTCATATAGGCTGTTCAATAGGTCCGTTTAAGTCTAACAGAAGAACTCTTAAAAAGCAATCATACAACAACTGGTAGGCTATACTCAAATTAAACTAATCTTCTTACCAGCATAGGCAAGATGAGCTCCAAGTAGCAAAAACAGTATGGGCCACATCCTTGCGCTTGCCTCCTTTCAGAAAAATATCTCCGTAAAAATATTACTTAATGTGTACCAGACACCTCAGTTGTCTCCTGTGAACTGGTGAAATCGTTCTGCTCACGCCTTATAAATAATCTCTAAAATTCCAGCCAATCGTTATTCTGTACATGTTCAACGTCACGAGTTACTAAGAGATATTTCCTTTACTAGGTTGATCACGAAAGTGAAGACAAAATAGTCATTAAGTGAATATAAAATAATGTGAGACAAATGCCTGTGGTAAAAGAGAATATTTTCTCATTCCACTGGTTATTTGTATTCGACTTAGGCTAAATGAATGCATTTAATATTTTTTTTATATTGCTAATCAAAAGTCAGCTTTATTTGATTTACCCTATAGTTATAGTTGAAGAGTGGACTTACACATGCCCCAATAAATTCTTATCCCATGTTTTATGTATTTGTTAAATCATTTTTCAAAGTTGTTGTTGCTTTAGAATAAAGTTAATTTTTTTACATTTTGAAATAAAATGTTTAAAATGAAATAGGGTGAATTTGAGGGAAGGTGATGGGGTAAGTATAAAAATTATTTTAAACAATAATTGTATTTATTTTTTAATAATTCATTTGATTAACAAAGTAAATGCATGTACAAAATTTTAAAGTGATGCATGATTGCATGATTTCCAATAGCATGACAAACCATCTGTTTTGAGAGTGGGTGCACTGTATTAGTTCGCATTATATTTGTAATATACACAGACCAATAAGTTATTCTTATTCTTCTTATTATTAATAACTTAATACAAACACACACTTATTATTAACAAATATATATTATTTTCATGCTGAATTATTCACTCTTAAACTATTTTTTTAAAATCAGTATACAATTAAATCCTGTATTATCATTAAATTACATATAGCCTAACTAATAACATAAAAACTGCTCAAACTGACTGGCTTTAAGTTTTATATTGAGAATAGCAGAAACTAAAAAAGTGACTTTAAAAAGAGGAATGCTACCACATAAGTGCTCTTCAAAGTTCAAGAGCAGGCTAGAAAATTCCATATATGTGCAACAGTAAACAACAGAACAACTCTTTTGTTAGCGGTAACCGTTTTATTAGAG
Organism: Sinocyclocheilus grahami; assembly: GCF_001515645.1. NCBI lineage: Eukaryota > Metazoa > Chordata > Actinopteri > Cypriniformes > Cyprinidae > Sinocyclocheilus > Sinocyclocheilus grahami. Next base: position 9,966 of record NW_015507345.1, on the reverse strand, counting down.
TTGCAATCAATATTTTGTGATGGAGTGGAAATATGGTATACTAAAACTAAAGCTCTTATTAGGCCTAGTGACCAAATGAAGTGGTTACCAGGTTTTTTTTTTTGTCTCTATTTTGAAAGATAAAATGTTCTTTATTTACAAAATATTTAAGTTAATTAAGCCTTGATGAAGATATGATAGGCCTAGCTATGGATGAAGATAAACTGCAATTATGCAAATAAAAGAAGTAGGCTATACTGTGAATACATAAAGTTAGATAACGCAAAACTTCCAGTTTAAAGACGATTGTTCTCCAACCTGTAAGTTTTGCTAAGAAAGAGATCAAGGAAACATTCTTCGATGTGATCCTTCAACGAGCAAGTTTAGAGTATATATTTTTCAAACTAAAAAAACAAACTAATAAAGACATTCAAAAAATACATAATTATAAACCTACACAGGTTGTTACCGCACTACAAGAGACAATAAGCGAAGGAAAATCCCTGTGTCCTTAACTGCACTCGGTTCCGAGAAACCACGTGATATGGCAAAATGGGCAGTGTCATGGCCACTGTATGGCAGGTTTGGAATACCATTGTTGGCTCGGTGCGCCATCTACTGGAGATCAATATCTACTAGATAGAAAGACTAAATGCGCGTATTGGAGTTGATTTAGTGGTTTTAATGTATATTCTAAGAGGCTGAAAATATGATGGTACATAATTTTTGCCAAACGAAGACCGAGTATTTTCAAATGGCACAAAATGGTCCCGCAAAACATCCAGAATTAACGTAAAGCGCATGCGTCGTTAACAGAAGTGAAAGCAAAACACTAAAAGCTGTACTAACATCTCGGGGACACACGATGGATATTACAGCACAGTTAAACGCTTATTTTGAATATTTTAAAATACAACGCAACATCAGAGAGTTCAAACATATACAATATTTCTAACATCGCATGTACATTGTTTTTTTTCTGCATGCTGGTAATCGAGAGCGCTTTGTCTTTATTGTGTGTAACCTACGAACATAATTCTCATAATCTCTTATCCTGCAGCTTCCAGTTCTGGAGTGCTGGTTTGTTCAGGAGAAACCGGGTCATGGAGGGGGTTTCTCAGTACTGATGAGTCAAGAGAAATCTCTAATGTTCATCAGAACTGAAGCCTTCAGTGAAGAGAGCAGGTCTTCATCCTCCTGCAGACATCAGTCCATCCAGGATTTACTATGTGACCGGTCAGTGTCAGTGCAGCATGTGCTTTTTAAGACATTTGTGTTTCGTTTTTGTTATGGCTGAATAATTTTGAACTTTCTTCTCCTGCGTCATATTCTTCATGCAATTTGTTTGAGCCTATGGTTTGAGCTGCTCCCTCTGTCTGCAGGGACTGGCGCTCTCTCTGGCATCGGCAGGTCGCAGCGCCACTTCCGGTGGCATCCCCAGCTGCCACTGGCAGCTGCCACGGTCTTTCTAGCTGTTTCTACTGTTTGCTCGGTAAAACTACACTGTTCTCAGTGGCTTGCAGTGATGTTTTTTTTTAAATGACGATGCAAAGTTCCCACAATTGTATTATTATTATTATTATTATTATTATTATTATTATACATTTTTATGTATCAGCTGCCAGTTCTTGCCAGGAGTCACGATCGTTTGTCTACGGTGGCCGAGAGAGCTCAACGCGCTGCAACTTAAGAAAACACATGCAAATTGAAAAAACACCAGCAAATTAAGAAAACATCTTCATCAGTTTGACAACACACGCGCTGCAAATCCTCACAACACATGCAAATGAAGAAACACACCACATGCAAATGAAGAAACGCGCTGCAAATCCTCACAACACATGCAAATGAAGAAACA
>NW_015507345.1:0-1892 GCF_001515645.1 Sinocyclocheilus grahami | reverse complement strand
ATTATGTCTGAATTTATTATGTCTGTATAGGTCTTTTATTAAGTTTTTAGTTTTATTTAATTTGAGTTATTTTAATATTTCAACAAACTAAATGGAAATGAAATAATATATATAAATGTGTATGTACATATACAGTATATATATGTATGTGTGTGTGGTTGTACATACACATATGTAGTTGTTTTTTTGGTGTTTGGCTTAGTGTTATGTTAGAATCATTATTATACTCTTATACCTTTTGTTCTTTAATATTTTTAATTGTTTTTAGCTTTATTTTTATTTTTTCTTTTAAATGTTAAGTTTTGAAATTTTTGTATGCATTTGTCATTTTTATTTAATCTCTTTATTTTAAAATGTGTATAAGTAGTATTTATAAAGTTTTAGCTTTTAGTTTTGGATGTGTTTTTAGTTGTTTTAATACTACAATTGATTGCTTCTGTTGTCCTCATTTGTAAGTCGCTTTGGATAAAAGCCTCTAATAAATGACTAAATAAATAAATAAAATAAATAATCATTAAATCACCACAGCTTCTTGTCTCCATTGACAACACGCACGATTTGTGTCGATTGCAAGTGACGTCACAGGTATCGGAGAGTGCAAGTAACATTGTAATTTAGTTTATTTTGTCTTGTCTTCACCACCTGGCTACTGTTGTAAAATGTTGAGAGATTCAAACAAAAAGTAATCAATAAATAGAACAAAATAAAAAAGACTGCAAGAGACGTCGCTAGCGGAAGCGCAAGTGTCTGAGAGTGCAAGCCTGAGAGTGCAAGTGCAAGGCTGCAGCCAGACCCTTCTCCCCAGCTTCCCCAAATCCAGCTCCAGACGGCTGCTCTGACTGAAGGTGCCATCAGACGCCTGTCTGTGACCCGTTACACTGCCCTGACCCAGAGAGCGGGACGTCCCGTCTGCCCTGCTGAACTCCCAGCTCAGGTCCAGAGTGTGAGGAGCAAAACCAGATGCCTCGCACTGAACCAGCAGCACCTGCCCAGGAACCAGCAGAGGAAGAGGAGACGGGTAGATGGAGAGAGACGGAGGCTCTGGAAGAAAAGAGGGAGTGGTTACATATAACTGAAATTTATTATAACACATACAGTTGATAAACTAGATGGCTACAGCATCATCTCACCAACTATCTCCAGGTCCACAGCTACCTGAGCCAGCAGGTGAGGAAGATAGACTGTGCACATGTAAGTTCCTGAGTGTCTCACTTGAGCTTCTTCCAGAATCAGTGATGCGTTTCCTGTCTCATAGAGGCCTGTGATGTTGATATCTGCTCCGGTCTCTGATGTCTCTGCAAACCGATCGGTCTTGCCGTCGTAAGCGAGGACCAGCCGTCCTTCACCCCGGAACTGATAGCGCCACTCGACAGAGAATCCAGAGCCGTGAACCGGAGAAGACGGATCGACCCAGAACCCACAGTCCAACAGAACCGCTTCTCCCAGTCTAGAGCGGACCACAGGAGTTTTACTGGACACACTCAGAATTACTTCAAGAAAGAGAAGAAAAAGATAATTTTTTTCTTATTTTTCTTGTCAAAATAGATATAGACTGGAACATGCAATTGGATACGCCTCAGGCTGAAGGAAATGTAAATTCAAGCTCAAACAAAACTTTCAGTTGTGCTGCCATTCTGGATTGCATGAAGAATAGGATGCAGGAGAAGAATGCTATGATCATCTAAATACATTTTGCTTAGTACAGTTCTATTGGATCATCGAAGGTCAACAGCAAAGACACTCAAGCGCAAATCCTGGCATCGGCAGGTCGCAGCGCCACTTCCGGTGGCATACCCAGCTGCCAGTGGCAGCTGCCAGAGTTCGTGGCAGCTGCCACGGTCTTTCTAGCTGTTTCTGCTGTTTGTTCGGTAAAACTACACTGTGCATACTAT
>NW_015507344.1:80357-83770 GCF_001515645.1 Sinocyclocheilus grahami | reverse complement strand
TTTCCTGATCCAGCTTTGCCCAGCAGAACAATCCTGAGTTCAGATGTCGATGCTGTGAATCAGATTAAAATATATGTGATTAAACACAGCATTTAACCAGCATGTAAAAATAACTGTATTAAGAAAGAGCTCTGGCATTTGGAGTGTAGCTGACTTGTAGCTCACGGTTGTATTATGCTTCAAAATAATAGAAAGATACACTTACAGAAAGGTTTCTTTCTCTGAGCTTCCTGGTACATCTTATTGCTGTAGTGCTGTCCTTTGTTTTCTCTCACCATCATCTCAATCTTCTCCAGCAGTTCAGTGACCTGAGAGCGATTCTCAATGTCTTCATTATTGAATGAGTGATATATGCCATTACACTGAAAAACAAGACCCTGGAGATCATCGTTTTCACTAAGATACTCCTGTAATGGTTTCCCCCTCAGATGATCAGCGTGAGTGAACAGAATGATGGTGTAACGTGCAGCTTCTTCTCCAAAGTTCTTCTGAATCCATTTCACTGTGTTTTTCTCTTCTTCTGTGAATCTCCCCGCTCTAATGACCAGCAGAAACACATGAGGACCAGGAAGAGACTTCTCCACACACTTCTTTATTTCATTCTTCATTTTCTTGTGTGACAGTGTCGTATCAAACAGGCCTGGAGTGTCAATGACTGAGATCCTCCTTTCATCAATCCTCACATTTCCTTTCTCACAAGTTTCAGTAAATGACTCTTGTGAATCTCCCGTCTCAAAGTACTGCAGATCCAGGATGGTGTTTCCCGTTGAACTCTTTCCTGATCCAGTTTTACCCAGAAGAACAATTCTGAGTTCAGACGAAGTTGATACTGTGAATCAGATAAGTAATAAAAAAAACTAAATTAAATAATCTGTAATTAAAGAGATTATTCCCAGATGGGTGGCACCTAGGAAATCTAACTGGGGCCCAGCCAGATTTGTCCTCAGTTTCCTTGAGGGCCCCACATGGGCCAGCCCAGACGAGTTACTAAAATGAACACTGCTCAGTATGCACACTACAGAGTGCTAAGAATAAGACTGAAGCAGCATTGCAGTTAATTAGATAATTAAGTTAATTAATTGAGAGATGACTGAGCATCTCTCATGATCTCAGCAGAGGATGATTAAACGACTCTGCAGATCTTACACACATCTGGTTTTCTCCCAACTCTTTACAGTCATTTAAGATTTTTTAACTCATTTAGGACTGTTTTCCTGAAGCGCTTGATCAGCGCCACAGCTCCCCCGACAACAATGTCCAGCAAAACATCCGAATAGTCGAAAACCGGTGAAATATCAGGTGGTGTGTACTTCCGAATGTCCAGCAATTCGTCTCTGGTGAAACTGATTGTAGGGATATAACTAAAGACAGGACAAACTAACAAAAACATAAAAACAACTGCGGAGCACGCCACGGAGGCTGCCATCAGCGTCGGCGCCATCTTTACCAGAGGTCTTTATGAGGTCACTCGTCAAAAACAAAGTGTATTTTGAAATAATTTTGTGTGTTTTTGTTCGATGAAGCGTGAAAGAGAACTTACTGCACTACTGGCAAAGACAGCGTGCCAGTACCAAATTAATGCTCCAGTTACCAACATAACCTTGGTTCCCTGAGTTACGGGACTGAGGGTTTGCCTCATTGACTCTATGGGGAAACTCCTGTTTACTCTGAATACTGAAGCCTTATTTGTTCATGTTCGTGTAGCTGCATGAACAAATGGCATTTCAACCTGCCAAAAGGAATGGAGCCGACTGCTATTCAAGTCGACTCTGAGCATCATCTCATCAGAATCTTTCGACTGATAGTGACAGTCATCTACCCGCATGCAGCCTGATAGCACGGCAGGTTACACAATGCTCATTTTTGCATCTCAGGAAAAGGAGTGTCCCTGACTAAGGATTGACATAGTCGAATAAGATTCATCAAGTATTGCATATAGTAGACTGATAGTCGAATCATGTGTGTGTGTGTTTATTTTCTTTCACACACTATACATAGAAACAACATGCAACGCTCTGACATGCGATAAAAGGTGTCTTTTCCATGTTAATCTGAGTTTTTGTCCTACCCAGCCACAACGGCAACACGCAAAGTTTCTATTTTAGAAATGGTTTCTATTTCTGTGATGACGCGGCTGGAACAACATGCAAACTATGACAATTATAATCTCTTTTGTATGTGCTTTATTCAATGTTAAAAGTGTTTAATGTGAGTTTGATTTTATATTGCGTGACATTTATAGCCATACAGAAAAGCAACAATAGATAGTTTACCTCAGATCTTGAAAATAAATTAAGGCAAACATTTACATAAACTGTGAACTCACTGCGAACCAAGAAGTGTTTTCCACTACAAAGATAAGCTCAGTCACTCAGTAGTCACTCATGTAGTTTTAACAATGTTAAAAAGGTTTAATATTTATGAATTAAATTATAAACTTGTCCATTTCAGTTGGAGTGCGGTGCGCTTCTCGCTTTGCAATGGCTGTGATATTGGAGTGATCTCTTGCATCAAGTTAGGGTTAGTTACGGACAGCCAAATTGCTTGTCACTGGAATCTTGTCGCGTCGCGTCTGGTTAGGACAAGGTGTTAACGTTGGCTGGCAGAAGCCGCCAAGATGCTCCTCTATTTGTCACATATCATGGAAAGTGAAACTTAAATCTGTCAAAGGGGTGGTTGGATTCACACACGTTAAAAAGATTTATTAAAAACGTCTTTCTTTTCACATTTTTATTTACAGCATTGCTATAATAGACTGTAATATTAACTTATTGAGACAAAACTGGTAGTTCTATGTGAAATTAGACATTGAGCACCCCCATATAACCAAAATGGCATGATCCTCGTTTCATAACACTTCTGTGAAGATTCGACTGTGAGATTGGTAGTCGAATCAGGCTCCTCCTATCGAAGCAACGAATCTTCAACTATTCTGGGTCACCCCTACAGGAAACCAAGATTACGCGGGACCTGTGCCCACATGAGATCACTTGAGCCCAGTTGCTCAGCCACGTGACTCCACTGTTTCTTTCTCTGAGCGCAGCTGGCAGGGGAGAAACAGGACAGAGGCAATGGTGGGGCCGCCTTCTTTGAAGAAGGCGATCCGCAAGTGAAGCAGGGCGAGACTCATGCTCTTGCAGTGAGAGTAGTCTGTCTCAGTGAGCACAGCCTCAGCATGGACGCGGCCCAGGCAAGCGGGTGCCCTGCACGAGCTGCATATGCAGCACGGCATTTGTAACAACTCCAAGGAAATTTGCTCTTTCTGATCACCGGAAAGCCGTAGGGCAGAAGACAAGGCAAGTTTATTTATATAGCACATTTCGTACACAATGGTAATTCAAAGTGCTTTACATAAAAGGAAGTAAAATAATCATAAAAATATAATCACAACAAAACAAGGAATTTAAAAACTT